>NW_025534934.1:45000-122500 GCF_020615455.1 Coregonus clupeaformis
TGCAAAACTTCTGTATTTTCCCGGTTTCTGAGCTCAGTCTCCCACGAATGATGCAGTGCCTCCATTTGAACCAAATTAGTTAATTACTATAGCTCCCACCTTCGGTCAATCAGTGTAATGTTGTAAATGCCAGATCTCAATGGCAAGACAAATCTTTCACCCAAATTTCTTCAAAACCGGGCCAGTGCTGTCTGAGATATCGCGTGTGACTAACGTACGAACGAACGAACGGACCGACGGAGACAGATCCACATTCACTACCTGATTTCATCATGGCGGACGATTAAGACCAAAAAGCTAATTTTAGATTTCATGAATTCTGACGATACAGACAATTTTGAATGTGGCTGTTTTAACTAGTGACAACCATAAGCTCGGGAAGATGACGCAAGTCTCCAGGTATCAGGCACGGTTCCCCGAACCACCTCCTGATAGGGTCTGTGCGGTGTCGGAGGTGGAACTGGGTTAGAGCTATCAAATCGAAACGTGGCTCCAGGCATTACACCTAAAGCGGACATTGCCATTGGCTGCAAGGAGTCGCATTAACAGAAATCCAATGCAGCCTTTGAACACTGGAATGTGAGATGTAATCTACACCTCCATTAGGATGATAGAAATCCTCATTATTTAGTTGAATGATTTTTCACTTTGAGCGTCATTACATCTACAGAACCTATACTTTCTATCTCTGAACTTCTAACCCCAGTGGGGTGGGTGTGGCTTCCTGACAATGATCACGGATTTGAAGGCTCTAATGCAGGTCCACCTCCAACATTGCCAAAACATCTTCTATGTGGCAGCTGCGTAAGCACGGGTGGGCCCGGAACAAAATGTGTGGATTGCATGAAATTAGCTATAAAACTTTGGGTTGTGTGTTTTCAAGTATTGTTCAGCTGAGTGAGGCCTGAATTGAGAGTGACACTCCCAGGTAAAGCCACTTGACTGGAACAGGACTAGAGGTAAACCACAGAGACAGGCAGGAACCCAGAGGCCCTGGTCTCAGCTCTCACTCCCTGACCAGCACTGCTCCCCTATACCAGCAGAAAATATCATAACCCAACAGTAAATATCCTAACCCAGCATTAAATATCATAACCCAACAGTAAATATCATAACCCAACAGTAAATATCATAACCCAGCAGTAAATATCATAACCCAACAGTAAATATCATAACCCAGCAGTAAATATCATAACCCAGCAGTAAATATCATAACCCAGCAGTAAATATCATTACCCAGCAGTAAACATCATAACCCAGCAGTAAACATCATAACCCAGCAGAATTTTGGTCCTCTGTAGCTCAGCTGGTAGAGCACGGCGCTTGTAATGCTAAGGTAGTGGGTTCGATCCCCGGGACCACCCATACACAAAAAAAATTATGCACGCATGACTGTAAGTGGCTTTGGATAAAAGCGTCTGCTAAATGGCATATTAATTAATTAATTAATTAAATATCATAACCCAGCAGTAAATATCATAACCGATCAATAAATATCCTAACCCAGCAGTAAACAACCTAACCAAACAGTAAATATCCTAACCAACAGTAAATATCACAACCCAGCAGTAAATATCATTGCCCAGCAGTAAAAATCATAACCCAGCGGTAAATATCATAACCCAGCGGTAAATATCATAACCCAGCAGTAAACATCATAACCCAGCAGTAAATATCCTAACCCAACAGTAAACATCCTAACCCAGCAGTAAATATCCTAACCCAACAGTAAATATCACAACCCAGCAGTAAATATCATTGCCCAGCAGTAAAAATCATAACCCAGCGGTAAATATCCTAACCCAGCGGTAAATATCATAACCCAGCAGTAAACATCATAACCCAGCAGTAAACATCCTAACCCAACAGTAAACATCATAACCCAGCAGTAAACATCCTAACCCAACAGTAAATATCCTAACCCAACAGTAAACATCCTAACCCAACAGTAAATATCCTAACCCAGTAGTAAACATCATAACCCAGCAGTCCAATTTGTAAGTCGCTCTGGATAAGAGCGTCTGCTAAATGACGTAAATGTAAATGTAAATATCCTAACCCAACAGTAAATATCACAACCAGCAGTAAATATCATAGCCCAGCAGTAAAAATCATAACCCAGCGGTAAATATCATAACCCAGCAGTAAATATCATAGCCCAGCAGTAAATATCATAACCCAGCAGTAAACATCATAACCCAGCAGTAAATATCCTAACCCAACAGTAAATATCATAACCCAGAAGTAAATATCATAGCCCAGCAGTAAAAATCATAACCCAGCGGTAAATATCATAACCCAGCAGTAAATATCATAGCCCAGCAGTAAATATCATAACCCAGCAGTAAATATCCTAACCCAATAGTAAATATCATAACCCAGCAGTAAATATAATAGCCCAGCAGTAAAAATCATAACCCAGCAGTAAATATCATAACCTAGCAGTAAATATCATAACCCAGCAGTAAATATCCTTACCCAGCAGTAAAGGTCATAACCCAACAGTAAATATCATAACCCAGCAGTAAATATCCTAACCCAGCAGTAAATATCATAACCTAGCAGTAAATATCCTAACCCAGCAGTAAATATCCTAACCCAGCAGTAAATATCCTAACCCAGCAGTAAATATCATAGCCCAGCAGTAAATATCCTAACCCAGCAGTAAATATCATAACCCAGAAGTAAATATCATAGCCCAGCAGTAAAAATCATAACCCAGCGGTAAATATCATAACCCAGCAGTAAATATCATAGCCCAGCAGTAAATATCATAACCCAGCAGTAAATATCCTAACCCAATAGTAAATATCATAACCCAGCAGTAAATATAATAGCCCAGCAGTAAAAATCATAACCCAGCAGTAAATATCATAACCTAGCAGTAAATATCATAACCCAGCAGTAAACATCCTAACCCAGCAGTAAAGGTCATAACCCAACAGTAAATATCATAACCCAACAGTAAACATCCTAACCCAGCAGTAAAAATCATAACCCAGCAGTAAATATCATAACCTAGCAGTAAATATCATAACCCAGCAGTAAACATCCTAACCCAGCAGTAAAGGTCATAACCCAACAGTAAATATCATAACCCAGCAGTAAACATCCTAACCCAGCAGTAAAGGTCATAACCCAACAGTAAATATCATAACCCAGCAGTAAACATCCTAACCCAACAGTAAAGGTCATAACCCAACAGTAAATATCATAACCCAGCAGTAAACATCCTAACCCAGCAGTAAAGGTCATAACCCAACAGTAAATATCATAACCCAGCAGTAAAGGTCATAACCCAGCAGTAAATATCATAACCCAGCACCCCTGACTAGCACTACTCCCCATGTATTTGCAGTAAATTACATTCAACCACTGCATCTGTACTAATGAGATATGCTCAGTCTCTCCATCCCCTCGCTCCCTCTCTCTCTCTCTCTCTCTCTCGTCTGGTCCCTCTGTTTTTGGTCCCTCTTTATTTAGGTCATTCTCCTTCTCTTTCACTCTCTCTTCATCTGTCTCTCTCTCAGTTTTCTCCCCTCCATCTCTCTCAGAAAGACATGGCATCTTTCTGTCACGTTGCCCGTGTTTGTTTCTGTCGCTTTAATAGTGCTACACTCTTTCTCTATCACTCATTCAATCTCTCACCTATTTTTCAGTCCAGTTCTGTGTGTGTGTGTGTTTTTGTTTAACTGTCCTTGTGGGTACCGGAAGTCCTCACAAGGATTGTTAAACAAGGACATTTTTGCCAGTCCCCACGTGGAAACATGCTATTTTAGGCTTATGGGTTAGGTGTAGGGTTAGGGTTACAATTAGGTTAGGGTTAGAATTAAGGTTAGGGTTAGGGGTTATGTTGCTGGACCCCAGGAAGAGTAGAAGCAGCTATTTGGGATCCTTCATAAATACAAATAAATACAAATACGGTTAGGAGTTAGGTATAGTTTAAGGGTTAGAGGTTTGGGGTTAAGGTTAGGAATAGGGTTAAGGTTATGTTTATGGTTAGATTTAGGGTTAGGGAAAATAGGACTTTGGATGGGAATCAATTCTTTGGTCCCCACAAGCATAGCAATACAAAACTCTCTTTCTGTGTGTGTGTGTGTGTCTTTTTCTTTAATAATAGATAGCCTGTGAATAGACCTATGGAGGTCATGACCCCGATACTCTATCTATACCGTATCTATGCTGTTGATGTTGTTATTGTTGTTAGGTAAACAGTCCCTTTTCACATTTAGTGGTGAGCATCGCTGTCCGTGATGTACAATAAGGCCTTTCTGTTACCATGATCACTTACATTGAGGCCAAATTAGTTTGCATAAAGATAGTGAAGGAACATACAGCATATGGAGAGAGAGAGAGAGAGAGAGAGAGAGAGAGAGCGAGAGAGAGAGAGAGAGAGAGAGAGAGAGAGAGAGAGAGAGAGAGAGAGAGAGAGAGAGAGAAAGAGAGAGAGAGAGAGAGAGAGAGAGAGAGAGAGAGAGAGAGAGAGAGAAGAGAGAGAGAGAAAGAGAGAGAGAGAGAGAGAGAGAGAGAGAGAGAAAGAGAGAGAAAGAGAAAGAGAGTCCCCTATGTCTTCTGTTTGTTGATGATCTGGTGCTTCTGTCACCAACCAAGGAGGAGGGCCTACAGCAGCACCTAGATCTTCTGCACAGATTCTGTCAGACCTGGGCCCTGACAGTAAATCTCAGTAAGACAAAAATAATGGTGTTCCAAAAAGGTCCAGTTGCCAGGACCACAAATACAAATTCCATCTAGACACCGTTGCCCTAGAGCACACAAAAACTATACATACCTCGGCCTAAACATCAGCGCCACAGGTAACTTCCACAAAGCTGTGAACGATCTGAGAGACAAGGCAAGAAGGGCCTTCTATGCCATCAAAAGGAACATAAAATTTGACATACCAATTAGGATCTGGCTAAAAAATACTTGAATCAGTTATAGAACCCATTGCCCTTTATGGTTCTGAGGTCTGGGGTCCGCTCACCAACCAAGAATTCACAAAATGGGACAAACACCAAATTGAGACTCTGCATGCAGAATTCTGCAAAAACATCCTCCGTGTACAACGTAAAACACCAAATAATGCATGCAGAGCAGAATTAGGCCAATACCCACTAATTATCAAAATCCAGAAAAGAGCCGTTAAATTCTATAACCACTTAAAAGGAAGCGATTCCCAAACCTTCCATAACAAAGCCATCACCTACAGAGAGATGAACTTGGAGAAGAGTCCCCTAAGTAAGCTTGTCCTGGGCCTCTGTTCACAAACACAAACAGACCCCACACAGCCCCAGGACAACAACAACAACAACAACAACAACACAATTAGACCCAACCAAATCATGAGAAAACAAAAAGAGAATTACTTGACACATTGGAAAGAACAAACAAAAAAACAGAGCAAACTAGAATGCTATTTGGCCCTAAACAGAGAGTACACAGTGGCAGAATACCTGACCACTGTGACTGACCCAAACTTAAGGAAAGCTTTGACTATGTACAGACTCAGTGACCATAGCCTTGCTATTGAGAAAGGCCGCCGTAGGCAGACCTGGCTCTCAAGAGAAGACAGGCTATGTGCACACTGCCCACAAAATGAGGTGGAAACTGAGCTGCACTTCCTAACCTCCTGCCAAATGTATGACCATATTAGAGACGCATATTTCCCTCAGATTACAGCGATCCACAAAGAATTCGAAAACAAACCCAATTTTGATAAACTCCCTTATCTACTGGGTGAAAAACCACAGTGTGCCATCACAGCTGCAATATTTGTGACCTGTTGCCACAAAAAAAAGGGCAACCAGTGAAGAACAAACACCATTGTAAATACAACCCATATTTATGTTTATTTATTTTCCCATTTGTACTTTAACTATTTGCACATTGTTACAACACTGTATATATACATAATATGACATTTGAAATGTCTTTATTCTTTTGAAACTTCTGAGTGTAATGTTTACTGTTAATATTTATTGTTTATTTCACTTTTGTTTACTATCTACTTCCCTTGCTTTGGCAATGTTAACACACGTTTCCCATGCCAATAAAGCCCTTAAATTGAAATTGAAATTGAATTGAATTGAGAGAGAGAAAGAGAGAGAGAGAAAGAGAGAGAGAGAGAGAGTTCTACTTTCTATGTTCAATTCCCTCTGAAAAAAATGACTACTTTGTAAAGAATGAGTATAAATGCTATTTCAGTAGCATCGTATCAAATTCTCCATCCCTTTGTTTGTGGTTTTTAAAGGTCTGTTGCTGAATATGGGGAGGAGTGAGATGAGCAGGTTCTCATGGGGTCAATGCTTAGGGCCCTAAATCACCTAAAGGATGTCACTATTGTAATTGAATGGGATTCCTTAGTGCTTTTAGAGTCGCTTTGTGGTTTGACTGGAGAGCAGGAAATGACATGCACCAAAGGAACATAAAAGCAGGCACAGACGCAATACCAATCAGACAGCCACATACACTGGATGTGGAATGCACCAACACACAAGTAACAGATGGTCACAGTCACTCACTCACTCACTCACTCACTCACTCACTCACTCACTCACTCACTCACTCACTCACTCACTCACTCACTCACTTTCACTCACTCACTCACTCACTCACTCACTCACTCACTCACTCACTCACTCACTCACTCACTCACTCACTCACTCATGCAGGCACACACACACACACAGCAGTATGCATGTAACATGCATGTATCTGACAATACTCTGTTATGTGGTCGCTTGGTTAGTGGTTATGCATGTATCTGACCATACACTGTTATGTTAGTGGTTATGCATGTATCTGACCATACACTGTTATGTTAGTGGTTATGCATGTATCTGACCATACTCTGTTATGTTAGTGGTTATGCATGTATCTGACAATACACTGTTATGTTAGTGGTTATGCATGTATCTGACCATACACTGTTATGTTAGTGGTTATGCATGTATCTGACCATACACTGTTATGTTAGTGGTTATGCATGTATCTGACAATACACCGTTTTATCAGAAACAAATTAATTCAATTCTTGTGTTTTGTTCTCCATGTAGTTTTGATGTCCTCTAAATAGTTGCTCATAATTGGTCACTCAAAAGTGTTACATCATTTTTTAGTGCCGTCCTTTTCAGGTTTAGTCAGCTTCAGCTGCTGTTTGAAGTCCTTACTTATTTATTTCATTAGTGACTGAAGAAACGTGTATTTCCCATCCCTTTCCTGTTTGGGCAGCTGGTAGAGCACGGCGCTTGTAACGCCAAGGTAGTGGGTTCGATCCCCGGGACCACCCATACACACAAAAAAAAAATTATGCACGCATGACTGTAAGTCGCTTTGGATAAAAGCGTCTGCTAAATGGCATATTATTATTATTATACCTATTGAGGCCAGCCATATCTAGTGAGGGCAGCCATATATAGTGAGGGCAACCATATCTAGTGAAGGCAGCCATATCTAGTGAGGGCAGCCATATCTATTAAGGCCAGTCATATCTAGTGAGATCAGACATAACTAATGAGGGCAGCCATATCTACTAAGGGCAGCCATATATAGTGAAGGCAACCATATCTATTAAGGCCAGCCGTATCTATAGAGGGCAGCCATATCTAGTGAGGGCAGCCGTATCTAGTGAGGGCAGCCATGTCTAGTGAGGGCAGCCATATCTAGTGAGGGCAGCCGTATCTAGTGAGGGCAGCCATGTCTACTGAGGGCAGCCGTATCTAGTGAGGGCAGCCATGTCTAGTGAGGGCAGCCATATCTAGTGAGGGCAGCCGTATCTAGTGAGGGCAGCCATGTCTACTGAGGGCAGCCATATCTAGTGAGGGCAGCCCAAATCTAGTAAGTCAGCCCATATCTAGTGAGGGCATCCCTCACTTTCACTGACATAAGGCCATCTTTTCCCAACAAACATGCCCACATTGGACCCCACATAGGCTGCCCACATTGGGCCAATTCACCTTTGCTCAGCAGCTCCATATTGGGTTAGGGTTAGGGTTAGGGTTAGGGTTAGGGTTAGTTTCCATATTGACCCCAAGGAAGGTGGTCACAAGGGCAGCCTTCACTTTGTTTGAAATAAACCCACTCTTTTGGATTGACTACCTTTAACATTGTATTTGAAAAACAACCAAGTTGATGCTTTCATATATATATATATATATATATACATTATATACTATAACTACACTAGACAAAAATAAAAACACAATATGCAACAATCAGTTTGGAAGCCGAACTGCAGTCAGGTTGAGACCCTGGTGAGGATGACGAGCATGAAGATGAGCTTACCTGAGATGGTTTCAGACAGTTTGTGCAGAAATTCTTCGGTTGTGCAAACACACAGATTCATCAGCTGTCCGGGTGGCTGGTGTCAGACGATCCCGCAGGTGAAGAAGCTGGATGTGGAGGTCCTGGGCTGCCGTGGTTACACATGGTCAACGGTTGTGAGGCCGGTTAGACGTATTGCCAAATTCTATAAAACGATGTTGGAGGTGGCTTATGGTAGAGAAAATAACAGTCAATTCTCTGGCAACAGCTCTGGTGGACATTCCTGCAGTCAGCATGCCAATTGCATGCTCCCTCAAAACCTGAGACATCTGTGGCATTGTGTTGTGAGACAAAACTGCAAATTTTTGATTGGCCTTTTATTGTCCCCAGCACAAGGTGTGCCTGTGTAATGATCATGCTGTTTAATCAGCTTCTTGTAAACTCTCCTTCCAGACTCACATTAAGAATCTCCAATCCAAAGTTAAATCTAGAATCGGTTTCCTATTTCGCAACAAAGCCTCCTTCACTCATGCTGCCAAACATGCCCTCGTAAAACTGAAAATCCTACCGATCCTTGACTTCGGCAATGTCATTTACAAAATAGCCTCCAACACTCTACTCAGCAAATTGGATGTAGTCTATCACAGTGCCATCCGTTTTGTCTCCAAAGCCCCATATACTACCCACCACTGTGACCTGTACGCTCTTGTTGGCTGGTCCTCACTACATATTCGTCGCCAAACCCACTGGCTCGAGGCCATCTATAAATCACTGCTGGCAAATCCCCGCCTTATCTTAGCTCATTGGTCACCATAGCAACACCCACCCGTAGTCTGCGCTCCAGCAGGTATATCTCACTGGTCATCCCCAAAGCCAACACCTCCTTTGGCCGCCATTCCTTCCAGTTTTCTGCTGCCAATGACTGGAACAAATTGCAAAAATCTCTGAAGCTGGAGACACTTATCTCCCTCACTAACTTTAAGCATCAGTTGTCAGAGCACCTTACCGATCACTGCACCTGTACACAGCCCATCTGAAATTAGCCCGCCCAACTACCTCATCCCTATATTGTTATTTATTTTGCTAATTTGTACCCCAGTATCTCTATTTGCACATTATCTCTTGCATATCTATCATTCCAGTGTTAATACTAATTGTAATTATTTTGCACTATAGCCTATTTATTGCCTTACCTCCATAACTTGCTAGATTTGCACACACTGTATATATATGTATTTCTGTTGTATTTTTGACTTTGTTTTGTTTTACCCCATATGTAACTCTGTGTTGTTGTTTTTATCGCACTGCTTTGCTTTATCTTGGCCAGGTCGCAGTTGTAAATGAGAACTTGTTCTCAACTGGCTTACCTGGTTAAATAAAGGTGAAATAAAATAAAATACAAAAATACAAATAAAAATGTGATATGCCACACATGTCAGGTGGATGGATTATCTTGGCAAAGGAGAAATGCTCATTAACAGGGATGTAATCAAATTTGTGCACAAAATTTGAGAGCAATAAGCTTTTGTGTGTATGGAAAATTTCTAGGATCTTTCAATTCAGGTCATGAAACATGGGACCAAAACTATACTTTTGTACAATATATATATACTACATGACCAAAAGTATGTGGACACCTGCTCATTACCCTTTGCTGCTATAACAGCCTCCACTATTCTGGGAAGGTTTTCCACTAGATGTTGGAACATTGCTGCGGGGACTTGCTTCCATTCAGCCACAAGAGCATTAGTGAGGTCGGGCACTGATGTTGGGCGATTAGGCCTGGGTCTCAGTCAGCGTTCCAATTCATCCCAAAGGTGTTCGATGGGGTTGAGGTCAGGGCTCTGTGGAGGCCAGACATGTTCTTCCACACCGATCTCGACAAATAATTTCTGTATGGACCTATTTTTGTGCGTGGGGGCATTGACATGCTGAAACAGACAGAACATGACTGGCCTCCCCAAACTGTTGTCACAAAGTTGGAAGCACAGAATCGTCTAGAATGTCATTGTATGCTGTAGCGTTAATATTTGCCTTCATTGGAACTAAGTTACAGTTGGCACTATGCATTGGGGCATGTAGCATTCTCCTGGCATCCGCCAATCCCAGATTAGTCCGTCAGACTGCCAGATGGTGAAGCGTGATTCATCACTCCAGAGAACGCTTTTACACTGCTCCAGAGTCCAATGGCGGCGACCTTTACACCACTCCAGCAGACGCTTGGCGTTGTGCATAGTGATCTTAGGCTTGTGTACGGCTGCTCGGCCATAGAAACCCATTGGTTCTTGTGCTGACGTTGCTTCCAGAGGCAGTTTGGAACTCGGTAGTGAGTGTTGCAATGGAGGAGAGACGATTTTTACGTGCTACGTGCTTCAGCACTCGGCGGTCCCGTTTTGTGAGTTCGTGTGGCCTACCACTTTACGGTTGAGCCATTGGCATCCTATGATGGTGCCATGTTGAAAGTCTCTGAGCTCTTCACTAATGCCATTCTACTGCCAATGTTTGTCTATGGAGATTGCATGGCTGTGTGCTTGATTTTACAGACCATTCAGCAACGGGTGTGGCTGAAATAGCCAAATCCACTAATTTGAAGGGGTGTCCACATACTTCTGTATATATAGTATAGCTATATTATTTATCATATGTCACATGCTCTTATTTAAGTATTTTCACATACTTCATCATTGGCAGGGTACAAGTTCAATAGGTTTTTACGTTACACAACAGAACAATGGAACGGCTCTCTCGGTAATGGTTGTATAAAAATTACTTGTGACCTTAGGTTCTATCTGAAAAAAGATGATTAATAATTGGCTTTAAAGTTCCGAACACTCTTTGGTTTGAATGTTGTCATCAATTTTTATCTTGTATAATTTTTTTACTCAACGACATGAATTTGGGTATTTGCAAAACACGCCCCCAAATATTCTAATTAGCCCTCTACTTTATGAAGCAGCCGGACTTGGTGTGGGCTATCCTGTGTTGGGCTGGTGTGGGCTAACCTGTGTTGGGCTGGGGTGGGCTAAACTGTGTTGGGCTGGTGTGGGCTAACCTGTGTTGGGCTGGTGTGGGCTAACCTGTGTTGGGCTGGTGTGGGCTAACCTGTGTTGGGCTGGTGTGGGCTAACCTGTGTTGGGCTGGTGTGGGCTACCTGTGTTGGGCTGGTGTGGGCTAACCTGTGTTGGGCTGGTGTGGGCTAACCTGTGTTGGGCTGGTGTGGGCTAACCTGTGTTGGGCTGGTGTGGGCTAACCTGTGTTGGGCTGGTGTGGGCTACCTGTGTTGGGCTGGTGTGGGCTAACCTGTGTTGGGCTGGTGTTGGCTAACCTGTGTTGGGCTGGTGTTGGCTAACCTGTGTTGGGCTGGTTTGGGCTAACCTGTGTTGGGCTGGTGTGGGATAACCTGTGTTGGGCTGGTGTGGGCTAACCTGTGTTGGCTGGTGTGGGCTAACCTGTGTTGGGCTGGTGTGGGCTAACCTGTGTTGGGCTGGTGTGGGCTAACCTGTGTTGGGCTGGTGTGGGCTAACCTGTGTTGGGCTGGTGTGGGCTAACCTGTGTTGGGCTGGTGTGGGCTAACCTGTGTTGGGCTTGTGTTGGCTAACCTGTGTTGGGCTGGGGTGGGCTAACCTGTGTTGGGCTGGTGTAGGCTAACCTGTGTTGGGCTGGTGTGGGCTAACCTGTGTTGGGCTGGGGTGGGCTATCCTGTGTTGGGCTGGTGTGGGCTAACCTGTGTTGGGCTGGTGTGGGCTAACCTGTGTTGGGCTGGGGTGGGCTAACCTGTATTGGGTTGGTGTGGGCTAACCTGTGTTGGGCTGGTGTGAGCTAACCTGTGTTGGGCTGGTTTGGGCTAACCTGTGTTGGGCTGGTGTTGGCTAACCTGTGTTGGGTTGGTGTGGGCTAACCTGTGTTGGGCTGGTGTGGGCTAACCTGTGTTGGGCTGGTGTGGGCTAACCTGTGTTGGGCTGGTGTGGGCTAACCTGTGTTGGGCTGGTGTGGGCTAACCTGTGTTGGGCTGGTGTGGGCTAACCTGTGTTGGGCTGGTGTGGGCTAACCTGTGTTGGGCTGGTGTGGGCTAACCTGTGTTGGGCTGGTGTGGGCTAACCTGTGTTGGGCTGGTGTGGGCTAACCTGTGTTGGGCTGGTGTGGGCTAACCTGTGTTGGGCTGGTGTTGGCTAACCTGTGTTGGGCTGGTGTGGGCTAACCTGTGTTGTGCTTGGTGTGGGCTAACCTGTGCTGGGTGTGGTATGGGATACTTGGTGTGGGATAATCTGTGTGTGGGCTAACCCCTGTCCACCTTGCCCACCAAATACCCACATGGAGCCAATGGGGTCATGTTTGCTGGGTAGGCTCTCGGTGAGAGAGAGGTTTCCGTTCTTCCTTAAATTATTACGTTTCTGTAAATGGGATGGAATCAGGAATAGAGTTTTCATTTTCATCCCAATCCCGACGTGCTCAGGCTGGGCAGGGCCTGAATCTCTGAGTATTGATTCTGGCCAGGCAGGTTTTGAGCTCGAACAGAGAACAACAGGGCACTGCTGCAGTACGTCACTAAAGGCACATGTTAGCATACAGTTGCTTAGCATATGAAAATGACAAACAAAGTAGCCTTCCACCACCTTCCATGTTACGTCACTACCACATTACAATGCCACCTTCTGTACACATCATTGCGACTGTGTACGTGCAAGGAGTCAGTAGGCTCTCTGGTGAGAGAGGTGTCCGTTCTTTCCTTAAATTATTCATTTTCTGTAAATGGTATGGAATCCTGAATAAATTCCACCTCCCCGGTTGCCCATGGTAACATAATGCACGTTGGACGTAAAAAGAAACTTTCACATGAATAAGACTTTTCAGGAGGATGCAGAGGGGGGGAGGGGGGGGATGGGGCACCCCTGATGTAGGGGATGTCTTGGAATATTTTAATGTACAAGCACCCAAATGATTGTCTTGTTAGTTTTGGTTGATTTCAAACATGGTGGCTCACTGTCGTGCTTGGAACTGTGTGGGAAGAGCCTCTTGTCCCTCTCCTTAGAAAAACCTCATAGACACTCACATGCACACACACACGCACACACACACACACAAAGGCTGACAGGCTGACAGGCCAGCAGGCACACACACACACACTCAAACACACACTCTGAAAAGCTTCACTGTGGCCTGCAAAATAGGGAGGTGTCATCATCATCATGTAGTAAAATGGCAGAATCTGGAAGAGATGGCTGCCCTCACTAGATATGGCTGCCCTCACTAGATATGGCTGCCCTTACAAGATATGGCTACCCACACAGGGAAGAGATGGCAAAGACACTCTTCTTAAGTCACTAATGAAATAAATAAGAATGGACTTCAAAACAGCAGCTGAAGCTGACTAAACCTGAAAAGGACGGCACTAAAAGACAATGAAAATTTTTTGGGTGAACAATTACCGAGCAATTATTTAGAGGGCATCAAAACTACATAAAGAAACAAAACACAGGAATTGATTGAATTTGAATCTGATTAAACACTTTATTATCTGATACATATAGTGACTTGCGAAAGTTTTCACCCCCCTTGGCATTTTTCCTATTTTGTTGCCTTACAACCTGGAATTAAAATTGATTTGTATCATTTGATTTACACAACATGCCTACCACTTTGAAGATGCAAAAAACAGAAAACTTGAGCGTGCATAACTTTTAACCCCCCAAAGTCAATATTTTGTAGAGCCACCATTTGCAGCAATTATAGCTGCAAGTCTCTTGGGGTATGTCTCTATAAGCTTGGCACATCTAGCCACTGGGATTTTTGCCCATTCTTCAAGGCAAAACTGCTCCAGCTCCTTCAAGTTAGATTGGTTCCGCTGGTGTACTGCAATCTTTAAGTCATACCACATATTCTCAATTGGATTGAGGTATGGGCTTTGACTAGGCCATTCAAAGACATTTAAATGTTTCCCCTTAAACCACTCAAGTGTTGCTTTAGCATTATGCTTAGGGTCATTGTCCTGCTGGAAGGTGAACCTCCGTCCCAGTCTCAAATCTCTGGAAGACTGAAACAGGTTTCCCTCAAGAATTTCCCTGTATTTAGCATGATGCCACTCTTCCGTAAAGCCCAGCTCTGTGGAGTGTACGGCTTAAAGTGGTCCTATGGACAGATACTCCAATCTCCGCTGTGGAGCTTTGCAGCTCCTTCAGGGTTATCTTTGGTCTCTTTGTTGCCTCTCTGATTAATGCCCTCCTTGCCTGGTCGGTGAGTTTTGATGGGCGGCCGTCTCTTGGCAGGTTTCTTGTGGTGCCATATTCTTTCGTTTTTTTAAATAATGGATTTAATGGTGCTCTGTGGGATGTTCAAAGTTTCTGATATTTTTTTATAACCCAACCCTTATCTGAACTTCTCCACAACTTTGTCCCTGACCTGTTTGGAGAGCTCCTTGGTCTTCATGGTGCCGCTTGCTTGGTGGTGCCCCTTGCTTAGTGGTGTTGCAGACTCTGGGGCCTTTCAGAACAGGTATATTTATACTGAGATCATGTGACACTTAAAGTCCACCTGTGTGCAATCTATTTAACTAATTATGTGACTTCTGAAGGTAATTGGTTGCACCAGATCTTATTTAGGGGCATCATAGCAATGCGGGTGAATACATATGCACGCACCACCTTTCCGTTATTTATTATTTTGAATTTTTTTTAACAAGTTATTTTTTTCATTTCACCACCAATTTTGACTATTTTGTGTACATGCATAACCTCCAGCCAAGCAACCACATAACACTATATTGTCAGATACAATTTTATATGAGAATTGTATATTTGGTTCATATTCCATTTGTTACTTATCAAGACCCATCTCAACCACCAAACAGGTGTCAGCTGTAACCATGACCTGCTGACAAATGGTTTGCATTTGGAGAAGGGCAAAGTTTTGCATGAATTCACTGAATATAGGAGAGAGAGAGTAGAACACCCAATGACAGAGGAAAAATAGTGTAGAACACCCAATGACAGAGGAAAAAGAGTGTAGAACACCCAATGACAGAGGAAAAAGAGTGTAGAACACCCAATGACAGAGGAGAGGGAGTGTAGAACACCCAATGACAGAGGAGAGAGAGAGAATATCACCCAATGACAGAAGAGAGAGAGAGAATATCACCCAATGACAGAGGAGAAGGAGGGCCAAACAGCCAATGACAGAGGAGAGAGAGGAGAGAGCACCCAATGACATAGGAGTTGGAGGGCCGAACACCCAATGACAGAGGAGAGAGAGGGTATAGCACCCAATGACAGAGGAGAGAGAGGGGAGAGCACCCAATGACAGCGGAGAGGGAGGGCTGAGGACCCAATGCTAGAGTAGTTCATGTTGATCTATACACTGAGTGTACAAAACATTAGGACCACCTGCTCTTTCCATGACAGTTAATTCACCAGTCATCAGATATCAATCCAATTGATCATCTGTGGGATAAAATGGAACGAGCTAGTTGGAGTGGAGATCCACTACCAGCCAACTTGACACAACTGTGGGAATCATTGGTGTCGACTTGGGCCAGCATCCCTGTGGAACAATTTAGACACCTTGTAGATTTAATGCACTGACGAATTGAGGCTGTTCTGAGGGCAACTGAATATTAGGAAGGTGTTCCTAATGTTTTGTACACTCAGTGTATATATTTTTACCATATCAGCCCAATAATTACCTGAATAACATTCAAATATAGACAACTAAAAACATTCTAGGAACCCCCAATGTAAAACCTGAGGAATTTGTCTTAAAAAACAAATTTTCAGAGAGTGAGAGCTGACACCAGGGCCTCTGGGTTCCTGCCTGTCTCTGTGGTTTACCTCTAGTCCTGTTCCAGTCAAGTGGCTTTACCTGGGAGTGTCACTCTCAATTCAGGCCTCACTCACCTGAACAATACTTGAAATCACACAACCCTTAGTTTTTAGACGTGAGGAGGTGGGTCCTTTTCTATACAGTGAGGCCATTTCTGGGCAATATGTCTGTCTAGAGGACTGGGTTATCTCTTATGGATCAGCAGCACCATCACATGCAAATGTTCTGTATAGCCTCTCTAACTGTTTCCTTCTCTGGTTCTGTCCAACCCCCTTTCCAGTGGGATGAATGTCACGTGCACAGTTGTTTTTGTTGATAAATAACACATTCAAGGAAATTAGGAACAGTGTAAGGTTTATAGGTTAAATCTGGAGAGACGGAGCGAGAGAGAACGAAAGACAGAGTTACATTCAAATAACAGGTGAGGCCATTTTGGATTGTATAATCATGTTGAAAATCTAGCAATTTTATTGTAGAGAAGTGTATTTATAGTTTTTTCCCCAATATTTTTTCAGATGTTAAGTGGTACATTTCCAAAACTCTTGGAACACAAACTCTAATTGTGTAATATCCTCTGTCTTATGTTCAAAACCTTTCATTGTGTTTTCATTGTGTTTAAAGTCAGGCAGTGTGTGACCATAGGAATCATGTTCCAGTTTGGAAGGTTCCATTGTAGAATAATCAACCATGTGTTCTTACCCTTGTTGGCCCTCTGAAAATGTTATGTTGAGGTTTTTCACCCCTACCCACGTCCAATACTTTAAAAACCTGACCTAACAATCAGTGATTGTTCATGTCTCTGAACAGGTGATAATGTGGGGAGCACTATCTTCACCTGTCCTATCACGTCATATCAGTAAAGAAGGAGAAAGACAGTTAGCATTTATAAAGTTTTGTAAAAGTCTGTGTACAGTATACATTTTAATCATATAACCTTTGAATTTCACAGTGATGGAACCATTTTTGTATCTCACCCTGCTAATCTCAGGTCAGTTTAGTATGTGTGTGTCCCAGCAAACATGCCCACTTTGGGCTGAAGAGTCCTTGCTAATCGGCTCCACATTGGCCCCCAAGACATTAGCCCAGTGTGTCCCAGTGTGTCCCAGTGTGTCCCAGTGTGTCCCAGTGTGGCCCAGTGTGGCCCAGTGTGGCCCAGTGTGTCCCAGGGTGTCCCAGTGTGGTCCAGTGTGTCCTAGTGTGGCCCAGTGTGTCCCAGTGTGTCCCAGTGTGTCCCAGTGTGTCCCAGTGTGTCCCAGTGTGGCCCAGTGTGGCCCAGTGTGGCCCAGTGTGGCCCAGTGCGGACAGCCCGTATCTGGTGAAGACAGCCTTCACTATTCCTGAAATTAGCCCACTCTTTGGATCGACTGTCCTTATTGAGCCCATTTGGACCCTAAAATGAGCTTATAAATTGGCCCTTTGTGTATTGACCACCCTATAGCAATGTATCAGTTTAATCTATTATGTATAGGTATTTATTTATATATAATTCATTTAGTACAAGTTAAATCAAATATTGCCAAAGTAATGAATCAATTGTAACATTTACGAGGCCTACATTCTGTTAGGTGTTTTCACATATGGTCCTCTTTAAAATAACTGATCTCAGTCCTCTTTAAAGTGAACTAGGTTAAAAAAAGAGAGCTAAATAACTCAGTTCTCTTTGTATTCACAATACCCTTGCCTTTGAATGAGGACTCAACTCTTTTGCTAGTTCACTTCAACAATTTTTTGGAGAGAGTGCTCTTTGCATTCTCACTTCTACGTTTAGAAAGGAACCAAGATCTTTTTCCACCATTCACTCAGTGCACTCTGGGTTTTTACAAAGCACAGGACAAGCCATTCAATCAGAATGTGTTATCGGACAGCTAGATATACCTACTTACATATTGGAAGCTAATAGACATAGACATAATCATTGTAATCAGAAGATACTATTAACATTTACTGTACATTTTATTGCTAACATAATGAATAGCATTAGAATAACTGCAGAATAACTGCAGAATAAATCATGCTTTAATTCAAAATTGTACACCCAAGGTAGGCTACTGTCCCTTTAAGAGCTAGAAGAGATTTTGAACCCTATGTTGTGATTCTCCCCAAATAGGTTGTCTTCGCACGTTATTCAAACCCCACAATCAATAAACAGCTTATGAAGCTCTCTTAGCCTATAGATCACATATGGCAAACAAATAACCTGAGCTAAAAACTCCACACATTTTGGAATTTCTGTGCATCCTTGACAATCGCTAATCAATATCCAAAAACAACACACATTTTTTCCCGTGAACCTGCACATCATCATCTTCTCTCTTTTGGTCAGTAGTTTTTTTTATCTGGCACATACCACACTTTATCAGAAAAATAGCTTTGAAGGACACAGATCTCACACGCTCAACGTAAACAGCTTAACAGTCAACGAGTCAAACCCCACATTCATTGATTTGGAACCAGATCTAACGACCTAACCAAATGAATTATATTTTCCCCTAATATACTAAAATTCCTTGACTATATCACATCTGCTTCTGAAATAATAGATAGTTTATTATAATGCTTAATTCTACCACATGCCCTATGTACTCTCTCCCATTTCCACGTACGTCTACGTGTTTGGGCATGCAAGTCAACACCTATAATTTTATCCAATCCCTCGTATTAAATTACACTCACATACAGTGGGGAAAAAAAGTATTTAGTCAGCCACCAATTGTGCAAGTTCTCCCACTTAAAAAGATGAGAGAGGCCTGTAATTTTCATCATAGGTACACGTCAACTATGACAGACAAAATGAGATTTTTTTTCTCCAGAAAATCACATTGTAGGATTTTTAATGAATGTATTTGCAAATTATGGTGGAAAATAAGTATTTGGTCAATAACAAAAATGTCTCAATACTTTGTTAAATACCCTTTGTTGGCAATGACACAGGTCAAACGTTTTCTGTAAGTCTTCACAAGGTTTTCACACACTGTTGCTGGTATTTTGGCCCATTCCTCCATGCAGATCTCCTCTAGAGCAGTGATGTTTTGGGGCTGTCGCTGGGCAACACGGACTTTCAACTCCGTCCAAAGATTTTCTATGGGGTTGAGATCTGGAGACTGGCTTGGCCACTCCAGGACCTTGAAATGCTTCTTACGAAGCCACTCCTTCGTTGCCCGGGCGGTGTGTTTGGGATCATTGTCATGCTGAAAGACCCAGCCACGTTTCATCTTCAATGCCCTTGCTGATGGAAGGAGGTTTTCACTCAAAATCTCACAATACATGGCCCCATTCATTCTTTCCTTTACACGGATCAGTCGTCCTGGTCCCTTTGCAGAAAAACAGCCCCAAAGCATGATGTTTCCACCCCCATGCTTCACAGTAGTTATGGTGTTCTTTGGATGCAACTCAACATTCTTTGTCCTCCAAACACGACGAGTTGAGTTTTTAACAAAAAGTTATATTTTGGTTTCATCTGACCATATGACATTCTCCCAATCCTCTTCTGGATCATCCAAATGCACTCTAGCAAACTTCAGACGGGCCTGGACATGTACTTGCTTAAGCAGGGGGACACGTCTGGCACTGCAGGATTTGAGTCCCTGGCGGCATAGTGTGTTACTGATGGTAGGCTTTGTTACTTTGGTCCCAGCTCTCTGCAGGTCATTCACTAGGTCCCCCCGTGTGGTTCTGGGATTTTTGCTCACCGTTCTTGTGATCATTTTGACCCCACGGGGTGAGATCTTGCGTGGAGCCCAACTGCTCCCACAGTTGATTTCTTCAAACCAAGCTGCTTACCTATTGCAGATTCAGTCTTCCCAGCCTGGTGCAGGTCTACAATTTTGTTTCTGGTGTCCTTTGACAGCTCTTTGGTCTTGGCCATAGTGGAGTTTGGAGTGTGACTGTTTGAGGTTGTGGACAGGTGTCTTTTATACTGATAACAAGTTCAAACAGGTGCCATTAATACAGGTAACGAGTGGAGGACAGAGGAGCCTCTTAAAGAAGAAGTTACAGGTCTGTGAGAGCCAGAAATCTTGCTTGTTTGTAGGTGACCAAATACTTATTTTCCACCATAATTTTCAAATAAATTCATTAAAAATCCTACAATGTGATTTTCTGGATTTTTTTCTTCTCAATTTGTCTGTCATAGTTGACGTGTACCTATGATGAAAATTACAGGCCTCTCTCATCTTTTTAAGTGGGAGAACTTGCACAATTGGTGGCTGACTAAATACTTTTCTTCCCCACTGTAAAATGTATTCTATTCCAATATATTCATAACTACCAAACCATTCATGTTTCTAATGATTCTTTATTGCCACAAATCAGTTAATCACAATCTAGTCTCAGCGGAATGAACAACAATTTACCCAAATCCTTCCCCTCAGTCATAGAATCCTCCCAGAATCGTATAGGCTGGTCACTATTCACTGATCTTACAAAATTCTATGACAGGCATTGTTGTACGAAACTCCAAGACATCATTTACAAGAAAAGCGTATTATTCCACCGTATATATAATGATCATACACACCTCTATATCCCATCATTCAAACTTCAGAATGCAACTCATTTACACTATTTATACCACTATCATTCATATTTATACAGTGTTGTTTCTCAAACGCCCTTAATTACTATTTGTATAACCTACAGGAATATTTTATTCTATCAAAGGGCCCAAATTTGGAATGTTAACCCTATCCCAGTTATTATTTTACTGTAGTCAATTTATCATAATACTACATCACCTCTAAAGTTTCTAAATATAATGTCAGACACATACCCTAAAAGATTGATCAAAATACAATGCATAGACGTCATATGATCACATCGGTACACGTGACCTGTTCCTCCAACATGATTTATTCTACCCCTCTGGTAACATGAATTTTCTACACTCAGTTGGTCAATGATTATCCACACACCATTTATTGTTATCTTTCCTAATATGAGATTAGGCACGCCCTTTCTCCATCAGACAGAAGCTTCAAACGACCTCAAATATATTTCCTTTCCTTACAGAAAGGCTATTTACTTGCAGAATGTCTTATTATTCTCACTCACACGGATGAGCAGCCACTTGTGCCCAAATGAATCAGACAATTTAATCACTCACAGTAGCCCAAGCAAACCACTCATCCAAATGATCAGACCTACTCTATTTAACACTTTCTCTATATTTTGAAGCCTTAGTGACTGTTTAACCCGTTCACCTACTCAGGATGACCTAACTTTTTTACCTGATCGACCCTGCCTAACTTTGGCATCACCACAACACAGGATAATGCCCCACCTAAACAAGCAGACCTCTATCAATGAATTCCTCATTAGAGCGGTAACCGTAGGTCCCAAATTTAGCTAGCCACCTGCCCGTTCAGCCCTCTGGAGCGCTAATTTTAGCTCTCCAAAGCGGTATCCACAGGATTTCTATTTATTTAGTGGCCTAGGTGATACACTTCCTCGACACAGCTGGACTTTTACTACGCTTTCCTAAGCGACCTGTAAATTCTTCCCTTCTTCTCTGATTCACTTCCTCGACACAGAAAATAAGCAGTATTGCAGAGGATTTCTGCCTACCTAAGCAGCCTATAAACGATACATTTCCTCGACACGTTTATAACGGTATTCGTAGGACTTAACATGTTATTGTCTGATCGCTCAACCAGATGGACAACCGCCCGTGCCGAAATGACCCAGACAAAGCGATCAGCAGGATGAATCAAATGACTCAAGTGAATCAAATGAATCAAATGAATCAAATCAATTGAACAGACGGTTCAGACGAACAACAGAGTGATATCGACATGTATTCTTAAATTCAAAAGCTCCCAGTTTCAAATTTTCTGGTTCTTACATTTGGAGAGACCTACTTGGTATTTCTGCAGCTGATGCCGTGCCCCAGATCGAACCACACAAACGTTTATACTGTATAAGTAAGAACTTGGCTTACCTTTTAAAAGCGGCCGCTTTTGTTTGTATGGTCCGTCCAAGCCGTTTCATAACTGCAGATGTACACCGTCTCTGGACCCTTTTTTTTCAACTCCTGGCTAGCTTGCCAAATATGTCGTAGACATATTTGAATAAAAAATAGTCAACTCAAAAATATCTCTCAAGAGACTGGAGCTTGTGAATCCAGAAATTAGACTTTATTATTGCGTAACAAAGCCGAGCCACTCCATGGAACGGCTGTCTCTCTTTGGCTTAGAGATCTCTTATATACACACACAAATGCACAGTCATGTATACATAGCTTACAAAGCTACTCCCCTTAAGATCACTGATTAACATCTTTAACTGCCACGCCACTATTATCTTTGAAAGTCCAATAACACATGTTGTTTACTCCAAAAGGCCTTGGGCGCTTTTCCATATGGCCTCTTCCTCTTATCCATTAAAGCATGTTTACACATTGTATTGACTATATTCCTTATTTAGCCATGCATCTGGACTTATAAAATGTAAATCATGTTTACTATATTTTATCTTTGACATTTCCCAACATTTTCCTTAATGTCACGGAATCAGCCGAGGCTGCTCCTCCTCCTTGCTCGGGCAGGTTTCGGCGTTCGTCGTCCCCGGAGTACTAGCTGCCACCGATCTATGTTTCGGTGTTTGACTTGTTTTGTCCTGATTGTGTACACCTGTTCCCCATGATGTTGTATTGTTTCCCCTATTTAACCCTCTGTCGTGCATAGTGTGTTGTATGTTATTGTATTCGTCTTCGACAGTGTTAGTGTGCGGGTTGTTTTCCTCCTTGTATGGAGATGGTTTTCTGCTCTGGTTACTTCAAGTAAAGTACGTTTCCAGTAAGCTCTGTGTCCTGCGTTTGACTTCACCTACCGCATTTCACCGTCGCCTTCTGACACTTAATGATACATAAAATATTACCATAATACCCACGCAGGGCAAAAGCGTTCATTTATGCTGTGTGTGTGTGTGTTTATGGCTGTAGGTGTATGTGTGTGTTTATGGATGTAGTTGGTGTGTGTGTGTTTGCACACCAGGGTGTACTGTATGTTCACAGATCCATAGAAAGTGTGGTTGGGGTTGAGAAGTTGCTGGAGAAAATGTCCCTCATGAATCATTATTCTGGTCACAGGGTTCTACACACCTTCCTCATGTCTTCATCAATTTCACCTCATTACCAACTCTATGACCTGGACTGATGCCCAGAGTTACTGCAGAGCACAGTACACTGACCTGGCTACAGTAGATGACATGGAGGACCTGAACAGGCTGATTACTACTTGCAATTATTTTCATAACTGGTTTTGGATTGGACTGAAGAAAGGAGACTCCATGAAGTGGCACTGGTCTCTGGCAGACAGACGTTTCTACAGAGATGGGGAGACTGAGTTCAGAAACTGGGACACTGGGACGCCCCAAAATGGCAACTGTGCTTTTATGAGTACAGCTGGGCTGTGGAACAACGCCTCCTGTGATGACCAGCATCACTTCATCTGTTATGATGGTGAGTGTTTAATTTGACTAACGATGAAGCCTGTTCTAAGTGCCAGGGCTGTCATTGAGTTGAAACATAGACTCATGATGGCTTTAAGTTGTTCATCAGTTATCAAATCAATGAGAACATGTACAATAGATGATCAGTTGATTATATTTCATTGGATTTTTGTATTGATTATTACATTTGACTTTTACAGGAAAACAAGACACCAAACGAAAATACGTCTTAATTAATGAGAACAAGACCTGGATAGATTCTCAGAGTTACTGCAGACAGTATCACACAGACCTGGTCAGTGTGAGGAACCAGACTGAAAACACAGCGATAGATCAGAAGACATCCCTGAGGGGACTGCCTGTGTGGATCGGCCTGTTTCAAGACTCCTTCATATGGTCTGACCAGAGTGACTCCTCATTCAGAAACTGGGGGACACAATGGCTTCCAAGATATCAGGAATACAACTGCACTATGATGTTTTTTTATCCTTCTTCTTCTGATAATGCTAAATGGATAAATCATCCCTGTGTCAACTCCTTTCCTTTCATGTGCTATAGTAAGTTACCATATTCTCCACCTGATCTACCTGATATTATGATGACAGGAGAACTCTAATGTTGCCCCCATGATTCACTACTGTCACTTTGGGATTTTATTCTCTTCTAGGCCCAGCTGTGGAGACCACGACTGCCCCCCTGCCCACATCCACAACCACGACTTCCCCACCGACCACACCCACAACCACGACTTCCCCACCGACCACACCGACAACCACGACTTCCCCACCGACCACACCCACAACCACGACTTCCCCACCGACCACACCCACAACCACGACTTCCCCCACCGACCACACCCACAACCATGACTTCCCCACCGACCACACCCACAACTTCCCCACCGACCACACCCACAACCACGACTTCCTCACCGACCACACCCACAACCACGACTTCCCCACCGACTACACCCACAACCACGACTGCCCCACGGACCACACCCACAACCACGACTTCCCCACCGACCACACCCACAACCACGACTTCCCCACCCACCACACCCACAACCACGACTTCCCCACCGACCACACCCACAACCATGACTTCCCCACCGACCACACCCACAACCACGACTTCCCCACCGACCACACCCACAACCACGACTTCCCCACCGACCACACCCACAACCATGACTTCCCCACCGACCACACCCACAACCACGACTTCCCCACCGACCACACCCACAACCACGACTTCCCCACCGACCACAACCACAACCACGACTTTCCCACCGACCACACCCACAACCACGACTTCCCCACCGACTACACCCACAACCACCACTGCCCCACGGACCACACCCACAACCACGACTTCCCCACCGACCACACCCACAACCACGACTCCCCCACCGACCACACCCACAACCACGACTTCCCCCACCGACCACACCCACAACCGCGACTTCCCCCACCGACCACACCCACAACCACGACTTCCCCACCGACCACACCCACCACCACGACTTCCCCACTGACCACACCCACAACCACGACTTCCCCCCTGCCCACATCCACTACAACGACTGCCACCTCGACCACACCCACAACCACGACTGCCACCCCGACCTCGACCACACCCACAACAACGACTGACATCTCAACCACACCCACCACCACGACTGCCACCCTGACCACACCCAAAACCACGACTGCCACCCCGACCCCGACCACACCAACAAAAACGACTGCCACCTCGACCACACCCACAACCACGACTGCCACCCCGACCACACCCACAACCACGACTGCCACCCCGACCCCGACCACACCCACAACAACGACTGCCATCCCGACCACACCCACAACCACGACTGCCACCCCGACCACACCTTCAACCACCACTGCCACCCCGACCCCGACCTCGACCACACCCACAACAACGACTGCCACCTCGACCACACTCACAACCACGACTGCCACCCCGACCACACCTTCAACCACGACTGCCACCCCGACCTCGACCACACCCACAACAACGACTGCCACCTCGACCACACCCACAACCACGACTGCCACCCCGACCACACCCACAACCACGACTGCCACCCCAACCTCGACCAAACCCACAACAACGACTGCCACCTCGACCACACCCACAACAACGTTTGCCACCTCGACCACACCCACAACCACGACTGCCACCCCGACCACACCCACAACCACGACTGCCACCCCGACCCCGACCACACCCACAACAACGACTGCCACCCCGACCACACCCATAACCACGACTGACACCCCGACCACACCCACAACCACGACTGCCACCCCAACCACACCCACAACCACGACACCCACCCCAACCTTGACCACACCCACGACAACGACAGCCACCTCGACCACACCCACAACCACGACTGCCACCCCGACCACACCCACAACCACGACTGCCACCCCAACCTCGACCACACCCACAACAACGACTGCCACCTCGACCACACCCACAACAACGTTTGCCACCTCGACCACACCCACAACCACGACTGCCACCCCGACCACACCCACAACCACGACTGCCACCCCGACCCAACCACACCCACAACAACGACTGCCACCCCGACCACACCCATAACCACGACTGACACCCCGACCACACCCACAACCACGACTGCCACCCCAACCACACCCACAACCACGACTGCCACCCCAACCTTGACCACACCCACGACAACGACTGCCACCTCGACCACACCCACAACCACGACTGCCACCCCGACCACACCCACAACCACGACTGCCACCCCGACCCCGACCACACCCACAATAACGACTTCCACCCTGACCACACCCACAACCACGACTGCCACCCCGACCCCGACCACACCCACAACAACGACTGCAACCCCGACCACACCCACAACAACGACTGCCTCGTCGACCCCTGAGAAACCTCAACTGAAGAGACAGGTGGTGAGATTGAAGTTGACCCCAAAGGATCAAAATCTGAACCTCAGCGATCCTGCTGTTCAGGACGCCATCTTACAAGATGTGAGTTTCACCCTGTTCATGAAGAACCAACTCAGTAATGATACAAACTGTACAGACCTCATCTCTGGTCTTGGTCCTAGTCTGTTATGGATGACCTCCTCCCTGGTCTGGGTCCTAGTCTGTTGTGGATGACCTCCTCTCTGGTCTGGGTCCTAGTCTGTTGTGGATAATCTTCTCTCCTGACCGTGACCCCACTCTCTGTGGGTGTTTCAGGGAGAGTGGATTGTGCAAAAAACACATTTCCAATTCACACATGCATATTAAAAGACACGTGTACATGTGTGAAATAGGACAAATATAAGTATCATCTCCTCATAGAGTCAAAGGATTGAAGTCAAGAACATGTCAGTATAGCAGGAAGGAATGGTAGTTGTAGATCTTCAGAATGACTATTACATAATAAAATAGTCTGTGTGTGTGTGTGTGTGTGTGTGTGTGTGTGTGTCTGTGTGTGTGTGTGTGTGTGTGTGTGTGTGTGTGTGTTTCTCCAGATAATGAACAAGCTGAAGGAGCAGGGGTTACCTGCAGACACCAAACTGACATGGAAAAAGCAGCCCGATGGGAAGGTCTTCAACAAGGAGAAAGAGGGGTCTCCCAAGAAAGAAGAGGAGGAGGAGAAGAAGATGAAGAAGAGGAAGAAGAGGATGATGACAAAGAGAGAACTCTAATTATATCAAATGTTCTCCTGACATTTTTATTTTTATTTACATTAATTATCTTTGCTGTACTCAGCCTAACTAAATGTTTTTCATTAAGTAAATGTTTTAATTATAAACATGAATAGTGTTTTATCATTAGATGTTTTTCTTGAGAGTTTTATTACAGGGGTGTGTTCTCAAGATAGACATTGAATACATCATGTCTGTAAATTAGTTATCTGTAGTTATGTTAATATACAGTGCTGTAAAAAAAAGTATTTGCCCCCTTTCAAATTTTCGCAACTTTTGCATATTTTCTTATTGAATGTTATCAGATCTTCAAAGAAAACTGAATATAAGATAAAGGGAACCTGAGTGAACAATTAACACAACAATTACATACTTATTTCATAAACAAAGTTATGTAACACCCAGTGTCCATGTGTGAAAAAGTAATTGCCCCCTTATACTCAATAACTGGTTGTGCCACCTTTAGCTGCAATGACTCCAACCAAACGCTTCATGTAGTTGATCAGTCTCTCACGTCACTGTGGAGGAATTTTGTCCCACTCTTCCAATCAGAACTGCTTTAATTCAGCGATATTTGTGGGTTTTCAAGTATGAACTGCTCGTTTCAAGTCCTGCCACATCTCAATTGGGAGTAGGTCTTGACTTTGACTAGGCCATTCCAAAACTTCAAATGTGTTGCTTTTTAACCATCTTCATTTAGACTTGTGTGTTTTGGATCATTGCCTTGCTGCATGACCCAGCTGCACTTCAGCTTCAGCTCACAGACTGATGGCCTGACATTCTCCTATAGAATTCTCTGATTCATGGTTCCTTCTATTAAGGCAAGTCGTCCAGGTTCTGATGCAGCAAAGCATCCCCAAACCATCACACTACCACCACCATGCTTGATTGTTGGTATGAGTTTTTTTCTGTGGAATGCAGTGTTTGGTTTTCGCCAGACATAATGGGACCCATCTTGTCCAAAAAGTTGACTCAAGTTTGCCAAAAAGCACCTGGAAGCACATGGATGAACATCAAGACTCCTGGAAGAATGTTTGCCTTTAGAACAGCCTCAATTTGTCGGTGAATGGACTCTACAACGTGTCGAAAGCGTTCCACAGGGATGCTGGACCATGTTGACTCCAATGTTTCCCACATTTGTATCAAGTTGGCTGGACGTCCTTTGGGTGGTAGACCATTCTAGATACAAACAGGAAACTGTTGAGTGTGAAAAACCCAGCAGCGTTGCAGTTCTTGACACAAACCGGTGTGCCTGGCACCTACTACCATACCCCGTTCAAATGCACTTCAATATTTTGTGTTGCCTATTCACCCTCTGAATGGTACACAAACACAATCCATGTCTCAAGTATCTCAAGGCTTACAAACCCTTCTTTAACCCGTCTCCTCCCCTTCATCTACACTGATGGAAGTGGATTTAACAAGTGACATCAATAAGGGATTACAGCTTTCACCTGGATTCCCCTGGTCAGTCTATGTCATGGAAAGAGAAGGCGTCCTTAATGTTTTGTACACTCACACGATTCACTATTTCCTCTAAAATAAGTTGAAATTTAAAACACTTTTGGTGTTCATGCGTGTTTTTGTATGATATACAAGGACCAAGAAAAAAACCTCTGAACTGAAATGTGATGAAATGTCTATGGCAGCCAAACGTAATGCACCAGAAGCTGTCACTATTGCTATTGCTATACAGTACCGGTCAAAAGTTTTAGAACACCTACTCATTCAAGGATTTATCTTTATTTTTAATATTTTCTACATTGTAGAATAATAGTGAAGACATCAAAACTATGAAATAACACATACGTTTGCAACGCCAGGGTTGTGGGATCGTTTCCCACGGGGGGTATGAAAAAATAAATAATAATAATGTATGCACTAACTGTAAGTCGCTCTGGATAAGAGCGTCTGCTAACTGACTAAAATGTAAATGTAATATGGAATCATGTAGTAACCAAAAAAGTGTTAAACAAATCAAAATATGTTTTATTTTTGAGGTTCTTCAAATAGCAACCCTTTACCTTGATGACAGCTTTGCACACTCTTTAGACCTGTAGTGTAGCTCTGAATGGAGTGACAGATAGTGGGATCCACTCTAGTTGCTACACTGTTGATCCAAACTTTTATTCTCAACTTCTATGACCAGCTTGCTAGCTAGCTAACTATTGAGTCAAGTTAAGAAGAAAGGTTTTGATGAATATCGTATGAACATATAGCCAACTCACCATTACAGAAGAATCACATGGTATTTTGAAATGTGTAACGCTGTGCGATCCCTGAGGAAAAAGTGACCAGTAATTATGAAACACTATGTTGCTGTACATTGTAAGAGATTATGATTATACTTTAATGCATTAGGAGTTTTGGTATATGGGATTATGAGTCTATAACATTATGAATCTATGAGCGTGCAGCGGTCTAAGGCACTGCATCTCAGTGCTAGAGGCGTCACTACAGACCCTAGTTCGATTCCAGGCTGTATCACAATCCGGCCGTGATTGAGAGTCCCATAGGGCGGCGCACATTTGGCCAGCATCGTCCGGGTTTGGCCGGGGTAGGCCGTCATTGTAAATAAGAATGTGTTCTTAACTGACTTGCCTAGTTAAATAAAGGTTAAATAAATAAATCAATGTATAAATGTATAATACATTATCAATATGGGCTTCATAGTAAGTGTTACCGAGTATCTCTGTGCTGTCACCCATATGCTCACTGTCTCATTACAGTACACTGACCACAGCAAATCACAGCGTTAAAACACAGTGCACATCCAGGTATCCCATTTAGAATCCAATACATTTTCTCTCCAGTATTTTGTCTTCACATACATTAGCCTGTGTCTGTTTTACCTGTCTCTCTGTTGCTGAGTGTTCAAATAAATAGAGAGAGAGGGAGAGAGAGAGGGAGAGAGGGGGAGAGGGAGAGGATGAGGATGAGAGCGAGAGGGAGAGGATGAGAAACAGAGTGAGAGAAAGAAAGGGGAAGAGAGAGAAATACACAGAAACAGAGAGAGAGAGAGAGAGAGAGAGAGAGAGAGAGAGAGAGACTGAGATACAGGATGAGAGACAGAGAAAGGAAAGAGAGAGGAAGAGAGAAAATAGACAGAGAGAAACAGAGAGAGAGGAAGAACTGACAGAAGAGAGGGAGAGCATAGCACCCAATCACAGAGGAGAGGGAGGACCGAACACCCAATGACAGAGGAGAGAGAGTGCAGAACACCCAATGACAGAGGAGAGGGAGAGAATAGCACCCAATGACAGAAGAGAGGGAGGGAATATCACCCAATGACAGAGGAGAAGGAGGGCCGAACACCCAATGACAGAGGAGAGAGAGGGGAGAGCATCCAATGACAGAGGAGAGAGAGGGGAGAGCACCCAATGAGAGAGGAGAGGGAGGGCTGAGGACCCAATGAGAGAGGAGAGGGAGGGCTGAGGACCCAATGCTAGAGTAGTTCATGTTGATCTATACACTGAGTGTACAAAACATTAGGACCACCTGCTCTTTCCATGACAGTTAATTCACCAGTCATCAGATATCAATCCAATTGATCATCTGTGGGATAAAATGGAACGAGCTAGTTTGAGTAGAGATCCACTACCAGCCAACTTGACACAACTGTGAGAATCATTGGTGTCGACTTGGGCCAGCATACCTGTGGAACAATTTAGACACCTTGTAGATTTAATGCACCGACGAATTGAGGCTGTTCTGAGGGCAACTGAATATTAGGAAGGTGTTCCTAATGTTTTGTACACTCAGTGTATATATTTTTACCATGGCAGCCCAATAATTACCCGAATAACATTCAAATATAGACAACTACAAACATTCTAGGAACCCCCAATGTAAAACCTGAGGAATTTGTCTTAAAAAACAAATTTTCAGAGAGTGAGAGCTGAGACCAGGGCCTCTGGGTTCCTGCCTGTCTCTGTGGTATACCTCTAGTCCTGTTCCAGTCAAGTGGCTTTACCTGGGAGTTTCACTCTCAATTCAGGCCTCACTCACCTGAACAATACTTAAAACCACACAACCCTTAGTTTTTAGACGTGAGGAGGTGGGTCCTTTTCTGTACAGTGAGGCCATTTCTGGGCAATATGTCTGTCTAGAGGACTGGGTTATCTCTTATGGATCAAGAGTACCATCACATGCAAATGTTCTGTATAGCCTCTCTAACTGTTTCCCTTCTCTTCTTCTGTCCAACCCCTTTTCCAGTGGGATGAATGTCACGTGCACAGATGTTTTTGTTGATAAATAACACATTCAAGGAAATTAGGAACAGTGTAAGGTTTATAGGTTAAAACTGGAGAGACGGAGTGAGAGAGAACGAAAGACAGAGTTACCTTCAAATAACAGGTGAGGCCATTTTGGATTGTATAATCATGTTGAAAATCTAGCAATTTTATTGTAGAGAAGTGTATTTATAGTTTTTTCCCCAATATTTTTTCAGATGTAAGTGGTACATTTCCAAAACTCTTGGAACACAAACTCTAATTGTGTAATATCCTCTATCTTATGTTCAAAACCTTTCATTGTGTTTTCATTGTGTTTAAAGTCAGGCAGTGTGTGACCATAGGAATCATGTTCCAGTTTGGAAGGTTCCAGTGTAGAATAATCAACCATGTGTTCTTACCCTTGTTGGCCCTCTGAAAATGTTATGTTGAGGTTTTTCACCCCTACCCTCTTCCAATACTTTAAAATCCTGACCTAACAATCAGTGATTGTTCATGTCTCTGAACAGGTGATAATCCTCTTTGTGGGGAGCACTATCTTCACCTGTCCTATCACGTCATATCAGTAAAGAAGGAGAAAGACAGTTTGCATTTATAAAGTTTTGTAAAAGTCTGTGTACAGTATACATTTTAATCATATAACCTTTGAATTTCACAGAGATGGAACAATTTTTGTATCTCACCCTGCTAATCTCAGGTCAGTTTAGTATGTGTGTGTGTGTGTGTGTGTGTGTGTGTCCCAGCAAACATGCCCACTTTGGGCTGAAGAGTCCTTGTTAATCGGCTCCCTACTGGCCCCCAAGACATTGGCCCAGAGTGGCCCAGCGTGAATCAATGGTAACATTTACGATCCCTAAATTCTGTTAGGTGTTTTCACATATGGTCCTCTTTTAAATAATTGATCTCAGTCCTCTTTAAAGTGAACTGGGGTAAAAAAAAGAGCTAAATAACTCAGTTCTCTTTGTATTCACACTGCCCTTGCCTTTGAATGAGGACAACTCTTTTGCTAGTTCACTTCAGCTATTTTGTGGAGTGAGAGCTCTTTGCATTCACACGTCTACGTTTAGAAAGAAACCAAGATCTTTTTCCAACATTCACTCAGTGCACTCTGGGTTTTTACAAAGCGCAGGACAAGCCATTCAATCAGAATGTGTTATCGGACAGGTAGATATACCTACTTACATTTTGGAAGCTACTATATATATAGACATAATCATTGTAATCAGAAGATACTATTAACATTTACTGTACATTTTATTGCTAACATAATGAATAGCATTAGAATAACTGCAGAATAAATCATGCTTTAATTCAAAATTGCACACCCAAGGTAGGCTACTGCCCCTTTAAGAGCTAGAAGAGATTTTGTAGCCTATGTTGTGATTCTCACCAAATAGGTTGTCTTCGCACGTTATTCAAACCCCACAATCAATAAACAGCTTATGAAGCTCTCTTAGCCTATAGATCACATATGGCAAACAAATCACCTGAGCTAAAAACTCCACACATTTTGGAATTTCTGTGCATCCTTGACAATCGCTAATCAATATCCAAAAACAACACACATTTTTTCCCGTGAACCTGCACATCATCATCTTCTCTCTTTTGGTCAGTAGTTTTTTTTATCTGGCACATACCACACTTTATCAGAAAATAGCTTTGAAGGACACAGATCTCACATGCTCAACGTAAACAACTTAACAGTCAACGAGTCAAACCCCACATTCATTGATTTGGAACCAGATCTAACGACCTAACCAAATGAATTATATTTACCCCTAATATACAAAAATTCCTTGACTATATCACATCTGCTTCTGAAATAATAGATAGTTTATTATAATGCTTAATTCTACCACATGCCCTATGTACTCTCTCCCATTTCCACGTACGTCTACGTGTTTGGGCATGCAAGTCAACACCTATAATTTTATCCAATCCCTCGTATTAAATTACACTCAAATACAGTGGGGAAAAAAAGTATTTAGTCAGCCACCAATTGTGCAAGTTCTCCCACTTAAAAAGATGAGAGAGGCCTGTAATTTTCATCATAGGTACACGTCAACTATGACAGACAAAATGAGCATTTTTTTTCCAGAAAATCACATTGTAGGATTTTTTATGAATGTATTTGCAAATTATGGTGGAAAATAAGTATTTGGTCAATAACAAAAATGTCTCAATACTTTGTTATATACCCTTTGTTGGCAATGACACAGGTCAAACGTTTTCTGTAAGTCTTCACAAGGTTTTCACACACTGTTGCTGGTATTTTGGCCCATTCCTCCATGCAGATCTCCTCTTGAGCAGTGATGTTTTGGTGCTGTCGCTGGGCAACACGGACTTTCAACTCCCTCCAAAGATTTTCTATGGGGTTGAGATCTGGAGACTGGCTAGGCCACTCCAGGACCTTGAAATGCTTCTTACGAAGCCACTCCTTCGTTTTCCGGGCGGTGTGTTTGGGATCATTGTCATGCTGAAAGACCCAGCCACGTTTCATCTTCAATGCCCTTGCTGATGGAAGGAGGTTTTCACTCAAAATCTCACGATACATGGCCCCATTCATTCTTTCCTTTACACGGATCAGTCGTCCTGGTCCCTTTGCAGAAAATAGCCCCAAAGCATGATGTTTCCACCCCCCATGCTTCACAGTAGTTATGGTGTTCTTTAGATGCAACTCAACATTCTTTGTCCTCCAAACACGACGAGTTGAGTTTTTTACCAAAAAGTTATATTTTGGTTTCATCTGACCATATGACATTCTCCCAATCCTCTTCTGGATCATCCAAATGCACTCTAGCAAACTTCAGACGGGCCTGGACATGTACTGGCTTAAGCAGGGGGACACGTCTGGCACTGCAGGATTTGAGTCCCTGGCGGCATAGTGTGTTACTGATGGTAGGCTTTGTTACTTTGGTCCCAGCTCTCTGCAGGTCATTCACTAGGTCCCCCGTGTGGTTCTGGGATTTTTTGCTCACCGTTCTTGTGATCATTTTGACCCCACGGGGTGAGATCTTGCGTGGAGCCCAAGATCGACGGAGATTATCAGTGGTCTTGTATGTCTTCCATTTCCTAATAATTGCTCCCACAGTTGATTTCTTCAAACCAAGCTGCTTACCTATTGCAGATTCAGTCTTCCCAGCCTGGTGCAGGTCTACAATTTTGTTTCTGGTGTCCTTTGACAGCTCTTTGGTCTTGGCCATAGTGGAGTTTGGAGTGTGACTGTTTGAGGTTGTGGACAGGTGTCTTTTATACTGATAACAAGTTCAAACAGGTGCCATTAATACAGGTAACGAGTGGAGGACAGAGGAGCCTCTTAAAGAAGAAGTTACAGGTCTGTGAGAGCCAGAAATCTTGCTTGTTTGTAGGTGACCAAATACTTATTTTCCACCATAATTTTCAAATAAATTCATAAAAAATCCTACAATGTGATTTTCTGGATTTTTTTCTTCTCAATTTGTCTGTCATAGTTGACGTGTACCTATGATGAAAATTACAGGCCTCTCTCATCTTTTTAAGTGGGAGAATTTGCACAATTGGTGGCTGACTAAACACTTTTTTTCCCCACTGTAAAATTCATTATATTCCAATATATTCATATCTACCAAACCATTCATGTTTCTAATGATTCTTTATTGCCACAAATCAGTTCATCACAATCTAGTCTCAGCGGAATGAACAACAAATTACCGAAATCCTTCCCCTCAGTCATAGAATCCTCCCAGAATCGTATAGGCTGGTCACTATTCACTGATCTTACAAAATTCTATGACAGGCATTGTTGTACGAAACTCCAAGATATCATTTACAAGAAAAGCGTATTATTCCAACGTATATATAATTATCATACACACCTCTATATCTCATCATTCAAACTTCAGAGTGCGACTCATATACACTATTTACACCACTCTCATTCATATTTATACAATGTTGTTCTCAAACGCGCTTAATTACTATTTGTATAACCTACAGGAATATTTTATTATATCAAAAGGCCCAAATTTGGAATGTTAACCCTATCCCAGTTATTATTTTACTGTAGTCAATTTATCATAATACTACATCATCTCTAAAGTTTCTAAATATAATGTCAGAAACATACCCTAAAAGATTGATCAAAATACAATGCATAGACGTCATATGATCACACCGGTACACGTGACCTGTTCCTCCAACAGGTTTTATTCTACCCCTCCTGGTAACGTGAATTTTCTACACTCAGTTGGTCAATGAATATCCACGCACCATTTATTTTTATCTTTCCTAATGTGAGATTAGGCACGCCCTTTCTCCATCAGACAGAAGCTTCAAACGACCTCAAATATATTTCCTTTCCTTACAGAAAGGCTATTTACTTGCAGAATTTCTTATTATTCTCACTCACACGGATGAGCAGCCACTTGTGCCCAAATGAATCAGACAATTTAATGACTCACAGTAGCCCAAGCAAACCACTCATCCACATGATCTGACCTACTCTATTTAACCCTTTCTCTATATTTTGAAGCCTTAGTGACTGTTTAACCCGTTCACCTACTCAGGATGACCTAACTTTTTTAACTGATCGACCCTGCCTAACTTTGGCATCACCACAACACAGGATAATGCCCCACCTACCCGAGCAGACCTCTAACAATGAATTCCTCATTAGAGCGGTAACCGTAGGTCCCAAATTTAGCTAGCCACCTGCTCGTTCAGCCCTCTGGAGCGCTAATTTTAGCTCTCCACAGCGGTATCCACAGGATTTCTATTTATTTAGCCCCCTAGGTGATACACTTCCTCGACACACCTGGACTTTTACAACACTTTCCTAAGCGACCTGTAAATTCTTCCCTTCTTCTCTGATTCACTTCCTCGACACAGAAAATAAGCAGTATTGCAGAGGATTTCTGCCTACCTAAGCAGCCTATAAACGATACACTTCCTCGATACGTTTATAACGGTATTCGTAGGACTTAACATGTTATTGTCTGATCGCTCAACCAGATGGACAACCGCCCGTGCCGAAATGACCCAGGACAAAGCGATCAGCTGGATGAATCAAATGAATCAAATGAATCAAATGAATCAAATGAATCAAATCAATTGAACAGACGGTTCAGACGAACAACAGAGTGATATCGACATGTATTCTTAAATTCAAAAGCTCCCAGTCTCAAATTTTCTGGTTCTTACATTTGGAGAGACCCACTTGGTATTTCTGCAGCTGATGCCGTGCCCCAGATCGAACCACACAAACGTTTATACTATATAAGTAAGAACTTGGCTTACCTTTTAAAAGCGTCCGCTTTTGTTTGTATGGTCCGTCCAAGCCGTTTCATAACTGCAGATGTACACCGTCTCTGGACCCTTTTTTTTCAACTCCTGGCTAGCTTGCCAAATATGTCGTAGAAATATTTGAATCAAAAATAGTCAACCCAAAAATATCTCTCAAGAGACTGGAGCTTTTGAATCCAGAAATTAGACTTTATTATTGCGTAACAAAGCCGAGCCACTCCATGGAACGGCTGTCTCTCTTTGGCTTAGAGATCTCTTATATACACACACAAATGCACAGTCATGTATACATAGCTTACAAAGCTACTCCCCCTTAAGATCACTGATTAACATCTTTAACTGCCACGCCACTATTATCTTTGAAAGTCCAATAACACATGTTGTTTACTCCAAAAGGCCTTGGGCGCTTTTCCATATGGCCTCTTCCTCTTATCCATTAAAGCATGTTTACACATTGTATTGACTATATTCCTTATTTAGCCATGCATCTGGACTTATAAAATGTAAATCATGTTTACTATATTTTATCTTTGACATTTCCCAACATTTTCCTTAATGTCACGGAATCAGCCCAGGCTGCTCCTCCTCCTTGCTCGGGCAGGTTTCGGCGTTCGTCGTCCCCGGAGTACTAGCTGCCACCGATCTATGTTTCGGTGTTTGACTTGTTTTGTCCTGATTGTGTACACCTGTTCCCCATTATGTTGTATTGTTTCCCCTATTTAACCCTCTGTCGTGCATTGTGTGTTGTGTGTTATTGTATTCGTCTTCGACAGTGTTAGTTTGCAGGTTGTTTTCCTCCTTGTATGGAGATGGTTTTCTGCTCTGGTTACTTTCAAGTAAAGTACGTTTCCAGTAAGCTCTGTGTCCTGCGTTTGACTTCGCCTACCGCATTTCACCGTCGCCTTCTGACAGAATAACACACCATCAGATGGAGTCAGCAGGATTGTCCGCGCTCAGGGGAGCACTGGAGGAGCGTGTAACCCAACAAGAGGCCATGATCCAGCACCTGGGCACCACCATCCAAGGGGTGATGGACACCTTGAGGCGATGGGAGAGTGGAGGTTTGCCCACACCTCATCCTACGATACCACCACCATCAGCCATACCCATCGGTCCATCTCCGGAGTCCAGTGGGATTCGGCTCTCGCTCCCAAGGGCTTATGATGGCACCGCGGCCGGGTGTCAGGGTTTCTTACTCCAGGTTGAACTCTACCTAGCAAACATTCACCCGGCGCCCTCGGGATACGAGAGCGTGTCCGCCCTCATCTCCTGTCTGTCCGGCAAGGCGCTGGAATGGGCCAACGCCGAATGGGGTGGGATAGACGCCGCTACGGTCAGCTACGCTTCCGGGCAGTATTCGATCATCCCCCAGAGGGTAAAGCGGCGGGTGAGCGTCTATTACACCTTAGACAGGGGAGGAGGAGCGCAGGAGTTCGCGCTAGACTTCCGGACGCTAGCAGCCAACACGGGATGGAATGAGAGGGCCCTCATCGACCACTACAGATGCAGCCTGCGGGAGGACATGCGTCGGGAATTAGCCTGCAGGGACACCAACCTCAGCTTTGACCAACTGGTGGACATGTCGATTCGCCTGGATACCCTGTTGGCTACCCGCGGATGTCCGGATTCGGGGCCGTCCATTCCATCCCCCAGCACTTCTGAGCCGACCCCTATGGAGCTCGGGGGTGCTGGTGCTAGGGAGACCAGGAGGGGCAGTATTCGATCATCCCCCAGAGGGTAACGCGGTGGGTGAGCGTCTATTCCACCTTAGACAGGGGAGGAGGAGCACGCACGAGTTCGCGCTGGACTTCCGGACGCTAGCAGCCAACACGGGATGGAATGAGAGGGCCCTCATCGACCACTACAGACGCAGCCTGCGGGAGGACGTGCGTCGGGAATTAGCCTGCAGGGACACCAACCTCAGCTTTGACCAACTGGTGGACATGTCGATTCGCCTGGATACCCTGTTGGCTACCCGCGGACGTCCGGATTCGGGGCCGTCCATTCCATCCCCCAGCACTTCCGAGCCGACCCCTATGGAGCTCGGGGGTGCTGGTGCTAGGGAGACCAGGAGGGAGACCAGGAGGGAGGCCGTCCCCTGCACCAACTGTGGCCGCAGAGAACACACTGCTGGTCGGTGCTGGGGAGGGTCTCCTAGGAATTGAGGCAGTGGACGACGCACTGATGAGTGATTCCAGGTGAGTAGGCACCCAACTCACCCAGAGCTCTCTGCTGATCATGTGTATTAAAGTAGTGTTTCCCGAGGTTTCTCCTCACTCCCAGCATAAGGCGCTAGTAGATTCAGGCGCAGCTGGGAATTTCATTGATCGCCAGTTTACCTATAAGTTAGGGATTTATATTGTACCTGTTGATGTGCCCTTCCCCATTCATGCCATAGATAGCCGCCCGCTGGGGTCTAGGTTGATTAGGGAGGTCACGGCGCCTCTCCGGATGAAAACGCAGGAGGGTCATGAGGAGATAGTACGTTTGTATTTGATTGATTCTCCTGCGTTTCCCGTGGTGTTGGGGCTTCCCTGGTTAACAGCTCATGACCCCAACATTTCATGGCAGCAGAGAGCTCTCCAGGGATGGTCTGATCAGTGTACTGGGCGGTGTGTAGGTGTTTCCGTAGGGGCAACGACGGTGGAAAGCCCGAACCAAGTTCCCACCTTGCACATTCCACCTGAGTATGCCGATTTGGCTCTCGCCTTCAGTAAGAAGAAGGCGACTCAATTACCACCTCATCGACAGGGGGATTGTGCGATAGACCTCCAGGTAGTCACGTGTACCCTCTGTCTCAGGAGGAGACGGCCGCTATGGAAACCTACGTCACCGAATCTTTGAGACAGGGTTACATACGGCCGTCTACTTCCCCTGCTTCCTCGAGTTTCTTTATTGTGAAGAAGAAGGATGGGGGTTTACGCCCGTGTATTGATTACCGTGGTCTAAATCAGATCACCATCAAATACAGCTATCCGCTCCCTTTGATTGCTAGTATGACAGAGTCATTACACGGGGCGCGATTCTTCACAAAATTGGATCTCAGGAGCGCGTACAACCTGGTGCACATTAGGGAGGGAGATGAGTGGAAGACAGCATTCAGTACCACCTCGGGTCACTATGAGTACCTCGTCATGCCATACGGGTTAATGAATGCTCCTTCAGTCTTCCAATCATTTGTGGACGAGATTTTCCGGGACTTGCATGGACAGGGTGTTGTGGTATATATTGATGACATTCTAATATATTCCGCTACACGAGTCGAGCATGTGTCCCTGGTGCGGCGAGTGCTTGGTAGACTGTTGGAGCATGACCTGTATGCGAAGGCGGAGAAATGTCTGTTCTTCCAGGAGTCCATCTCTTTCCTGGGACATCGGTTGTCCGCGTCAGGGATAGAGATGGAGATTGACTGCGTTTCTGCCGTGCGTAATTGGCAGACTCCCACCACGGTAAAGGAGGTGCAGCGCTTCTTGGGTTTTGCCAATTACTACCGGAGGTTTATCCGGGGGCTTTGGACAGGTAGCAGCTCCCATTACCTCTCTGCTAAAGGGGGTCGGTGCGCCTGCAGTGGTCAGCTGAGGCGGATAGGGCATTTAAACGTCTGAAGGACCTGTTTACCTCGCCCCGGTGCTGGCGCATCTGGATCCCTCTTTGGCATTCCAGGTGGAGGTGGACGCTTCCGAGGCTGGGGTCGGCGCTGTGCTGTCTCAGCTCTTGGGTACGCCACCTAAACTCCGCCCCTGTGCTTTCTATTCTAAGAAGCTCAGTCCGGCGGAGCGCAATTATGACGTGGGGGATAGGGAGCTGCTGGCTGTGGTTCAAGCCCTGAAGGTGTGGAGACATTGGCTTGAGGGGGCTAAACACCATTTTCTCATTCTGACTGACCATCGTAACCTGGAGTACATCCGGGCAGCGAGGAGGCTGAATCCTCGCCAGGCAAGGTGGTCAATGTTTCTTTCCCGCTTTGTCTTTAAGCTCACCTATATACCAGGGTCCCAGAACGCTAAGGCAGACGCCCTGTTCCGACTATATGACATAGGAGAGGCCCACTGAGCCCACTCCCATACTCCCGGAGTCTTGTTTAGTGGCGCTGGTGGTGTGGGAGGTGGATGCGGAAATCGAGCGGGCGTTACGTTCCAACCCTACTCCTCCACAGTGTCCAGAGGGTCGGAGGTACGTGCCGCTCGAGGTTCGCGACCAGTTGATATACTGGGCTCACACGTCACCCTCCTCTGGTCATCCTGGTATTGGTCGGACAGTGCACTGCCTTAGTGAGAAGTACTGGTGGCCAACCTTAGCCAAGGACGTGAGGGTTTATGTCTCCTCCTGCTCGGTGTGCGCCCAGTGTAAGGCACCTAGACAACTGCCCAGGGGGAAGTTACAACTCCTACCCGTTCCACAACGGCCGTGGTCTCACCTATCGGTGGATTTTGTCACGGACCTTCCCCCCTCCCAGGGGAACACTACGATCTTGGTTGTTGTGGATCAGTTTTCTAAAGCCTGCCATCTCATTCCCCTGCCAGGTCTCCCTACTGCCCTACAAACTGCTGAGGCCCTGTTTACACACATCTTCCGGCACTATGGGGTGCCTGAAGATATAGTGTCTGATCGGGGTCCCAGTTCACCTCTAGAGTCTGGAGGTCATTTATGGAACGTCTGGGGGTCTCGATTAGCCTTACCTCAGGTTATCACCCCGAAAGTAATGGGCAGGTGGAGAGAGTTAACCAGGATGTGGGTAGGTTTCTGAGGTCATATTGCCAGGACCGGCAAGAGGAGTGGTCGGGATATATTCCCTGGGCAGAGATAGCCCAAAACTCCCTCCGCCATTCGTCCACTAACCTGACGCCTTTCCAGTGTATGTTAGGTTATCAGCCGGTTCTGGCACCTTGGCATCAGAGCCAGACCGAAGCCCCTGCGGTGGACGAGTGGTTTCGGCGCTCGGAGGAAACTTGGAACGCTGCGCATGTCCATCTGCAACGTGCCATCAGGCGGCAAAAGGCGACTGCCGATCGCCACCGCATTGAGGCTCCGGTGTACGCACCAGGAGACCGGGTCTGGCTCTCGACCCGAAACCTGCACCTTCGCCTTCCCTGCCGGAAGCTGGGTCGGCGGTTTGTGGGGCCCTTTAAAGTCCTGAGGAGATTGAACGAGGTATGTTATAGGTTACAACTGCCCAGGTATTATCGCATTAACCCCTCGTTCCATGTGTCTCTCCTCAGGCCGGTGGTGGCTGGTCCACTCCAGGAGAATGAGGTACGAGAGGCTCCTCCGCCCCTGTTGGACATCGAGGGGGCTCCGGCGTACTCAGTCCGTTCCATCTTGGATTCGAGGCGTCGGCCGGGGGGCCTGCAGTATCTCGTGGAGTGGGAGGGGTACGGTCCGGAGGAACGGTGCTGGGTCCCCAGGAGGGACATTCTAGATCCCTCCATGTTGAGGGACTTCCACCGGAGTCATCCGACTCGCCCTGCTCCGCGTCCTCCTGGCCGTCCCCGAGGCCGGGGTCGGCGCACGGCTGGTTCCGCGCGTCAAGGGGGGGGTACTGTCACGGAATCAGCCGAGGCTGCTCCTCCTCCTTGCTCGGGCAGGTTTCGGCGTTCGTCATCCCCGGAGTACTAGCTGCCACCGATCTATGTTTCGGTGTTTGACTTGTTTTGTCGTGATTGTGTACACCTGTTCCCCATTATGTTGTATTGTTTCCCCTATTTAACCCTCTGTCGTGCATAGTGTGTTGTGTGTTATTGTATTCGTCTTCGACAGTGTTAGTGTGCGGGTTGTTTTCCTCCTTGTATGGAGATGGTTTTCTGCTCTGGTTACTTCAAGTAAAGTAAGTTTCCAGTAAGCTCTGTGTCCTGCGTTTGACTTCGCCTACCGCATTTCACCGTCGCCTTCTGACACTTAATGATACATTAAATATTACCATAATTCCCACGCAGGGCAAAAGCGTTCATGTATACTGGGTGTGTGTGTGTTTATGGCTGTAGGTATTTGTGTGTTTATGGATGTAGTTGGTGTGTGTGTGTTTGCACACCAGGGTGTACTGTATGTTCACAGATCCATGGATAGTGTGGTTGGGGTTGAGAAGTTGCTGGAGAAAATGTCCCTCATGAATCATTATTCTGGTCACAGGCTTCTACACACCTTCCTCATGTCCTCATCAATTTCACATCATGACCAACTCTATGACCTGGACTGACGCCCAGAGTTACTGCAGAGCACAGTACACTGACCTGGCCACAGTAGATGACATGGAGGACCTGAACAGGCTGTTTACTACTCTCAATTATTATAATAACTGGCATTGGATCGGACTGAAGAAAGGAGACTCCATGAAGTGGCAGTGGTCTCTGGCAGACAGACGTTTCTACAGAGAGGGGGAGACTGAGTTTAGAAACTGGGACACTAGGACGCCCACAAATGGCAACTGTGCTTTTATGAGTACAGCTGGGATGTGGAACAACGCCTCCTGTGATGACCAGCATCACTTCATCTGTTATGATGGTGAGTGTTTAATTTGACTAACGATGTAGCCTGTTCTAAGTGCCAGGGCTGTCATTGAGTTGAAACATAGACTCATGATGGCTTTAAGTTGTTAATCAGTTATCAAATCAATGAGAACATGTACAATAGATGATCAGTAGATTATATTTTATTGGATTTTTGTATTGATTATTACATTTGACTTTTACAGGAAAACAAGACACCAAACTAACATACGTCTTAATTCAGGAGTACAAGACCTGGATAGATGCTCAGAGATACTGCAGACAGCATCACACAGACCTGGTCAGTGTGAGGAACCAGACTGAGAACACAGAGATAGTTCAGAAGATATCACTGTGGGGACTGCCTGTGTGGATCGGTCTGTTTCAAGACTACTGGAGATGGTCTGACCAGAGTGACTCCTCATTCAGGAACTGGCATCCAGGATGGCCTTCAACAGATCAGAGTTTGAACTGCATTCTGATCAATTTATTTACTTATGATTCTGATTATACTAAATGGATAAATAATCCCTGTGTCAACTCCTTTCCTTTCATCTGCTATAGTAAGTTACCATATTCTCCACCTGATCTACCTGATATTATGATGACAGGAGAACTCTAATGTTGCCCCCATGATTCACTACTGTCACTGTGGGATTTTATTCTCTTCTAGGCCCAGCTGTGGAGACCCCTGAGAAACCTCAACTGAAGACACAGGTGGTGAGTGTGAAGTTGACCCCTGAGAAACCTCAACTGAAGAGACAGGTGGTGAGAGTGAAGATGACTCCAAAGGATCCAAATCTGAACCTCAGCGATCCTGCTGTTCAGGACGACATCTTACAAGAGGTGAGTTTCACCCTGTTCATGAAGAACAAACTCAGTAATGATACAAACTGTACAGACCTCCTCTCCTGGTCTGGGTCCTAGTCTGTTGTGGATGACCTCCTCTCTGGTCTGGGTCCTAGTCTGTTGTGGATGACCTCCTCTCTGGTCTCGTACTTGTCTGTTGTGGATGACCTCCTCTCTGGTCTGGGTCCTAGTCTGTTGTGGATGACCTCCTCTCTGGTCTGGGTCCTAGTCTGTTGTGGATGACCTCCTCTCTAGTCTGGGTCCTGGTCTGTTGTGGATGACCTCCTTTCTGGTCTGGGTCCTAGTCTGTTGTGGATGACCTCCTCTCTGGTCTGGGTCCTAGTCCATTGTGGATGACCTCCTCTCTGGCCGTGACCCCACTCTCTGTGGGTGTTTCAGGGAGAATGGATTGTGCAAAAAACACATTTCCAATTCACACATGCATATAAAAAGACACCTGTACATGTGTTAAATAGGACAAATATAAGCATCATCTCCCCATAGAGTCAAAGGGTTGAAGTCAAGAACGTGTCAGTATAGCAGGAAGGAATGGTAGTTGGAGATCTTCAGAAAGACTATTACAGAATAATATAGTCTCTATCTGTCTGTGTGTGTGTGTGTGTGTGTGTGTGTGTGTGTGTGTGTGTGTGTGTGTGTGTGTGTGTGTGTGTGTGTGTGTGTGTGTGTGTGTGTGTGTGTGTAAGTGTGTGTGTGTCTGTGTGTGTGTGTGTGTGTGTGTGTGTGTCTGTGTGTGTGTGTTTCTCCAGATAAGGAACAAGCTGAAGGAGCAGGGGTTACCTGCAGACACCAAACTGACATGGAAAAAGCAGCCCGATGGGAAGGTCTTCAACAAGGAGAAAGAGGGGTCTCCCAAGAAAGAAGAGGAGGAGGAGAAGAAGATGAAGAAGAGGAAGAAGAGGATGATGACAAAGAGAGAACTCTAATTATATCAAATGTTCTCCTGACATTTCTCTTTTTATTTACATTCATTATCTGTGCTCTACTCAGCCTAACTAAATGTTTTTCATTAAGTAAATGTTTTAATTATAAACATGAATAGTGTTTTATCATTAGATGTTTTTCCTGAGAGTTTTATTACAGGGGTGTGTTCTCAAGATAGACATTGAATACATCATGTCTGTAAATTAGTTATCTGTAGTTATGTTAATATACAGTGCTGTAAAAATAGTATTTGCCCCCTTTCAAATTTTCTCAACTTTTGCATATTTTTCATACGGAATGTTATCAGATCTTCAAAGAAAACTGAATATTAGATAAAGGGAACCTGAGTGAACAAATAACACAACATTTACATACTTATTTCATAAACAAAGTTATGTAACACCCAGTGTCCATGTTTGAAAAAGTAATTGCCCCCTTATACTGAAATAACAGGTTGTGCCACCTTTAGCTGCAATGACTCCAACCAAACGCTTCATGTAGTTGATCAGTCTCTCATGTCACTGTGGAGGAATTTTGGGCCACTCTTCCACTCAGAACTGCTTTAATTTAACGATATTTGTGGGTTTTCAAGTATGAACTGCTCGTTTCAAGTCCTGCCACAACATCTCAATTGGGATTAGGTCTGGACTTTGACTAGGCCATTCCAAAACTTCAAATGTGTTGCTTTTTAACCATCTTCATTTAGACTTGTGTGTTTTGGATCATTGCCTTGCTGCATGACCCAGCTGCGCTTCAACCTCAGCTCACAGACTGATGGCCTGACATTCTCCTATAGAAATAACACATATGGAATCATGTAGTGACCAAAAAAGTGTTAAACATATCAAAATATATTTTATATTTGAGGTTCTTCAAATAGCAACCCTTTACCTTGATGACAGCTTTGCACACTGCTTTGACCTGTAGTGTAGCTCTGAACGGAGTGACAGATAGTGGGATCCACTCTAGCTGCTACGTGTACACATACACTGTTGATCCAAACTTTTATTCCCAACTTCTATGACCAGCTTGCTAGCTAGGTAACTATTGAGTCAAGTTGAGAAGAAAGGTGTTGATGAATATCGTATGTACATATAGCCAACTCACCATCACAGAAGAATCACATGGTATTTTGAAATGTGTGACGCTGTGCGGTCCCTGAGGAAAAAGTGACCAGTAATTATGAAGCACTATGTTGCTGTACATTGTAAGAGATCTGCTAAATGGCATATTATTATTATATTATTATTATGATTATACTTATAATGCATTAGGAGTTTTGGTATTTGATTATGAGTCTATAACATTATTAATCTATGAGCGTGCAGCGGTCTAAGGCACTGCATCTCAGTGCTAGAGGCGTCACTACAGACCCTGGTTCGATTCCAGGCTGTATCACAATCTGGCCATGATTGGGAGTCCCTTAGGGCGGCGCACAATTGGCCAGCGTCGTCCGGGTTTGGCCGGGTTAGGCCGTCATTGTAAATAAGAAAGTGTTCTTAACTGACTTGCCTAGTTAAATAAAGGTTGAATAAATAAATCAATGTATAAATGTATAATACATTATCAATATGGGTTTCATAGTAAGTGTTACCGAGTATCTCTGTGCTGTCACCCATATGCTCACTGTCTCATTACAGTACACTGATCACAGCAAATCACAGCGTTAAAACAGTTCACATCCAGGTATCCCATTTTGCATCCAATACATTTTCTCTCCAGTATTTTGTCTTCACATACATTAGCCTGTGTCTGTTTTACCTGTCTCTCTGATCCTGAGTGTTCAAATAAAAGAGAGAGAGAGGGAGAGAGAGAGGGAGAGAGGGAGTGAGGGAGAGGATGAGGATGAGAGCGAGAGGGAGAGGATGAGAAACAGAGTGAGAGAAAGAAAGGGGAAGAGAGAGAAGACAGAAATAGAGCAGAGAGAGAGAGAGAGAGAGAGAGAGAGAGAGAGAGAGAGAGAGAGAGAGAGAGAGAGAGAGAGAGAGAGAGAGATGAGATACAGGATGAGAGACAGAGAAAGGAAAGAGAGGGAAGAGAGAAAATAGACAGAGAGAAACAGAGAGAGAGGAAGAACACCCAATGACATAGGAGAGGGAGAGCATAGCACCCAATCACAGAGGAGAGGGAGGACCGAACACCCAATGACAGAGGAGAGAGAGTGCAGAACACCCAATGACAGAGGAGAGGGAGAGAATAGCACCCAATGACAGAGGAGAAGGAGGGAATATCACCCAATGACAGAGGAGAAGGAGGGCCGAACACCCAATGACAGAGGAGAGAGAGGGGAGAGTACCCAATAACAGAGTAGAGAGAGGGCTGAGGACCCAATGACAGAGGAGAGGGAGGGCTGAGGACCCAATGCTAGAGTAGTTCATGTTGATCTATACACTGAGTGTTCAAAACATTAGGAACACCTGCTCTTTCCATGACAGTTAATTCACCAGTCATCAGATATCAATCCAATGGATCATCTGTGGGATAAAATGGAACGAGCGAGTTGGAGTAGAGATCCACTACCAGCCAACTTGACACAACTGTGGGAATCATTGGTGTCGACTTGGGCCAGCATCCCTGTGGAACAATTTAGACACCTTGTAGATTTAATGCATCGACGAATTGAGGCTGTTCTGAGGGCAACTGAATATTAGGAAGGTGTTCCTAATGTTTTGTACACTATTGTATATATTTTTTTACCATGGCAGCCCAATAATTACCTGAGTAACATTCAAATATAGACAACTAAAAACATTATAGGAACCCCCAATGTAAAAGCTGAGGAATTTGTCTTAAAAAACACATTTTCAGAGAGTGAGAGCTGAGACCAGGGCCTCTGGGTTCCTGCCTGTCTCTGTGGTTTACCTCTAGTCCTGTTCCAGTCAAGTGGCTTTACCTGGGAGTGTCACTCTCAATTCAGGCCTCACTCACCTGAACAATACTTAAAACCACACAACCCTTAGTTTTTAGACGTGAGGAGGTGGGTCCTTTTCTGTACAGTGAGGCCATTTCTGGGCAATATGTCTGTCTAGAGGACTGGGTTATCTCCTATGGATCAAGAGTACCATCACATGCAAATGTTCTGTATAGCCTCTCTAACTGTTTCCTTCTCTGGTTCTGTCCAACCCCTTTTCCAGTGGGATGAATGTCAAGTGCACAGTTGTTTTTGTTGATAAATAACACATTCAAGGAAATTAGGAACAGTGTAAGGTTTATTGGGCAAATCTGGAGAGACGGAGCGAGAGAGAACGAAAGACAGAGTTACCTTCAAATAACAGGTGAGGCCATTTTGGATTGTATAATCATGTTGAAAATCTAGCAATTTTATTGTAGAGAAGTGTATTTATAGTTTTTTCCCCAATATTTTTTCAGATGTAAGTGGTACATTTCCAAAACTCTTGGAACACAAACTCTAATTGTGTAATATCCTCTATCTTATGTTCAAAACCTTTCATTGTGTTTTCATTGTGTTTAAAGTCAGGCAGTGTGTGACCATAGGAATCATGTTCCAGTTTGGAAGGTTCCAGTGTAGAATAATCAACCATGTGTTCTTACCCTTGTTGGCTCTGAAAATGTAATGTTGAGGTTTTTCACCCCAACCCTCTTCCAATACTGTCACAAGCCGGGCTAGAACTCCGGTCTCAGATGTGGAGAGCTGGGGGTACTAGCCCTTAGCCACAGAGGAGGTGTTGTAGGACCCAAATGAAACACCCAAGGCAATACTCCAGGCAAGTAGATTTAATGTTCCAAAACAGGAGGCAAAACAAAACAACTCCACGAGGGGAGAAAAACAAACTAAAGATAACTTCGAAACAACTTACTAGGACAGACACGGTGAGACAAAGCAGGAGACACATAGTCAGGACGCAATAACCAAGTGAGAAACAAGGGGAAAACACACAGCTAAAATACTAAAGGGAAAACAAGGCACAGGTGACCTGGATCAAACTAATGAGGACACACGAGGAAGAACTAAGGCAGAGGGGGAACACAGCTGACCTCTAGAGGCCAGGAGACAAACAGGAGAAGCAGGAAGCTGACAGGACCCCTCCTCTAGGAACGACTCCTGACGTTCCTTCCAGAACACCCTGGCCTCAGGGTGCGAAAATCTCGGATCAACCCTGGGTCCAGGATGTCCCTGGCTGGAACCCAGGAGCGCTCCTCTGGCCCGTAGCCCTCCCAGTCCACCAGATACTGCAGAGAGTTCTGGACCCTCCGGGAGTCCAGTATCCGGCGGACTGTGTAGGCTGGCTGGCCGTCTATGATCCTGGGAGGTGGCGGGGGTCTGTGTGGGGGGGCAAAAGGAGAAGACAAGACAGGTTTAAGGAGTGAAACATGGAAAGTGGGGTTAACTCTAAGGGAGCGAGGCAGAACCAAAGCGATACGAAACAGGGTTAACCTTTCTAGCAATGCGGAAAGGGCCGATGTATCTCTGGGAAAGCTTCTTGGATTCGACCCGGAGGGGCAGGTTCTTAGTGGCCAACCAAACCTCTCTGACCAGCTCGGAAACTAGGGGCCGTCCGGCGGTGTCGATTAGCCTGACTTTGGTATCTCTGGGAGGTCCGAAGGAGGGTGCGCCTGGCCTTCTTCCAGGTCCGCCTACAGCGTTGGACAAAGCGCTGGGCCGAGGGAACACCAACTTGCGCTCTTCCTCTGGAAATAATGGAGGGTTGTAACCGAACTGGCATTCGAAGGGGGACAATCCGGTGGCTGAGGACTGGAGGGTGTTGTGGGCATATTCAGCCCAAATGATAGGTGGCCCAAGACGTGGGATTACTGGCCGCCATACACCGCAGGGTGGTCTCCAGATCCTGATTAATCCGTTCCGTTTGGCCATTAGACTCTGGATGGAACCCCGGCGATAGGCTGGCTGTGGCCCCAATAAGCCTGCAGAAGGCCCCCCAAAACCGGGACGAGAATTGGGGACCTCGGTCAGAGACCACGTCCAGGGGAATGCCAAATATCCGGAAGACATGGTTCATGAGGAGCTCAGCAGTCTCCTTAGCCGAGGGCAGCTTGGGCAGGGGAATAAACCGGGCAGCCTTAGAGAACCGGTCAACGACCACTAGGATGACGGTGTTGCCCTGGGATGGAGGAAGTCCCGTAACAAAGTCCAGAGAAAGGTGTGACCATGGCCTTCGAGGAATAGGTAAGGGATGGAGCAGTCCCTGGGGTCGCTGGCATGTCGACTTTCCCTGGTTGCACACAGGGCAGGCCTCAACATAGACCTGCACGTCCTTCTTGATGGACGGCCACCAAAACCGCCGTCGGAGGAACTCCAGTGTGCGAGCACTGCCTGGATGGCATGTCAAGGGCGACTCATGACCCCACTGCAAGACGCGGGCCCGAACAGAGAGAGGGACGTACAGACGACCGGCAGGACCACCGCCTGGATCGGGCTCATGGACAAGAGCTTCTCGTACCCCTCTTTCTAGTTCCCACTGAAGAGGTAGCGACGATCCTAGACCTCGGAATAATCCGATGCCAAGGGCTTCTCGTACCTCGGGAGAATAGACTCGAGACAGGGCATCCGGTTTAACGTTCTTGGTGCCAGGTCGGTAAGACAGGAGGAACTGGAAACGATTAAAGAAAAGGGACCATCGTGCTTGCCGAGGGTTCATCCGCTTAGCCTGTTGGAGATATTCCAGGTTCTTGTGGTCTGTGAGAACCTGGAAAGGGTGCTGAGCCCCCTCAAGCCAATGGCGCCACTCCTCCAAGGCCAGTTTAACCGCAAGCAACTCTAGATCCCCCACGTGGTAGTTGCGCTCTGCCTCAGACAGGCGGCGAGACATGAAGGCACAAGGGTGTAATCTCCCATCCGCACCCCTCTGTGACAGGACGGCTCCCACCCCCACCTCTGAGGCGTCCACCTCTACCACGAAAGGTCTTTCTGGGTCAGGGGTCACCAGAATCGGAGCAGAAGTGAAGCGGCGCTTGAGATCCTCGAAGGCCCCTGCTGCTTCCGGACCCCAGTGAATCTTGGTCCCTCCTCCCTTGGTAAGCGTCGTCAGGGGGGCTACCACCGAGCTGAAATTCTTGATGAACTTCCGATAGAAGTTAGAAAAGCCAATGAACCGTTGAACCTCCTTGACCGTGGCAGGTGTGGGCCAATCGTGGACCGCCTTGACCTTCTTGGGATCCATCTCTAGGTGCCCGGGAGTGACAATAAACCCGAGAAACTGAGTCTGAGAAACATGAAACTCATACTTCTCAGGCTTAACGTAGAGGTGATTGTCAAGGAGCCTCTGGAGAACCCGGCTAACATGCCCCTCATGCTCCTTCAGTGACCTCGAGAAGATGAGGATATCGTCCAGGTACACGAAGACGAACAGATTAAGCATATCCCGGAGAACATCATTAATCAGGGCTTGGAATACTGCGGGGGCATTGGTGAGCCCGAACGGCATCACCCGATATTCATAGTGTCCCGTGGGCGTAGTTGAACGCCGTCTTCCATTCGTCTCTGGCCGGATCCGCACGAGATGGTAAGCATTGCGGAGATCCAGCTTAGTAAAATGGAAGCCCCTTGAAGCAGCTCAAAAGCAGTGGCCATGAGAGGAAGAGGGTATCGATTCCGAACCGTGATCTTGTTGAGTCCCCGGTAATCAATACAAGGCCTCAGACCCCCGTCTTTCTTTTCAACAAAAAGAAGCCCGCCCCAGCCGGGGAAGTAGAGGCATAGATGAGGCCGGCTGCCAAGGACTCCTTAATGTAGGTGTCCATAGCTGCGTGCTCGGGGAGGACAAGGAAAAGATCCGACCTCTAGGAGGGCAGCACCCAGGGAGTAGATCAATGGCACAGTCATATGTGCGATGAGGCGGTAAGGCAGTAGCCCGGGCCTTGCTGAACACTGCCTTGAACCGATGGTAAACACTGGGGACTCGGGAGACGTCAACAGACTCTTGAAACTGGGTACTAGGGGCAGAGGAACTCTGAAGCATGCAGGTGAGTTGGCAAGTGGGACCCCAGCTTAGAATGGTGCCAGTAGGCCAGTCGATCTGGGGATTATGTCTGCATAGCCAAGGGTGACCCAGGATAATAGGATACTCGGGAGAGTCAATGAGATAGAAGGTCTCCTCCTGCTGGTGTTGAGAGATGGTAAGTCGCAGGGACTGAGTCGCCTCAGTAACCTTTCCTGGTTCCAGAGGTCTGCCATCTAAGGCTGTAACTGCCTGGGATTGAGGGAAGTAGTTGGGTAGGGATCTTAAGTTCCTTAGCCAAGGTTACATCCATAAAATCACCTGCGGCACCGGGAATCGATCATAGCCTGGACCCGATGCTGGTGGCCCTCCCAGGACAGAGTGGCTGGAATAGCTAGGACGGGCGTTAGTAGGAGGAGCTCTAATTTTCCCCATCACAACCCTCCTGTAGCTGGGCGGGGACAGGCGTTTCCCGAGCTCGGGGGCAAGTGGAGCGGAAGTGGCCGGCAACCCCGCAGTAGAGGCACCGACGCTCCCTCATGCGACGTTCCCTTTCGTTGGGAGAAAGCCTGGAACGGCCTAACTGCATGCTCTCCGGGGAATCCTGGGGCAGTTCAGGAGCCGGGGCAGCTCTGAATGACGGAGTCCACACAGGAGAAACAGAGCTGCTCAGAGAAACTTGGGACTGAGACACCTGACGGCGAGCCGTTCTCCGCTCTCTTAGACGATTGTCCAGGCGGATGGCCAAGGCTATGAGGGACTCGAGATCTCCAGCTGGTTCACGGGTGGCTAACTCATCTTGAAGGGGCTCAGATAACCCTCCCTGAAAGCAGACCCTCAGCGCTTCATCATTCCATCCGCTCCTTGCTGCTATGGTCCGAACTCAATGGCAAAATCTGCCGTGCTTCGGGGGCCCTGACGGAGAGACAGTAGGCGCTTGGAAGCCTCCCGCCCACTGACAGGATGATCGAACACCCGCTTGAACTCTTCTACAAATGCAGCGTGGGAGTCACAACAGGCCTCCTGGGACTGCCACACCGCAGAGGCCCAGGCGAGCGCCTTGTCTGAAAGAAGGGTAATGAGGTAGGCAATCTTGGAACGGTCTGTGGGAAAACTTGAGGGTTGGAGCTCGAAGGTGAGGGAGCATTGGGTGAGGAAACCCTGGCAAGAGCTTGGATCCCAGAAAAGGGCTTGGGAGGTGGTAGTCGGGGCTCCGCCAACCGAGAAGGCCTGTCGTCACTGGGAGGTGACCGGGGGGAAGGGAGAGGACCAAGGAGGCGTTCAAAGAGCTGGTGAAGGGAACTCATCATTTCGGCCAGGAGTTGAGAATGTCTAGCCATCAGCTCCTCTTGTCGGCTGAGAACGGCTTCATGGCGCTGGAACGAAGCCTCATGTCGAATGATCACCGCCAACAGGTCCTGGGAACTGAGTGTTTCTGGGTCCATGATTGACTTGGTTATTCTGTCACAAGCCGGGCTAGAACTCCGGTCTCAGATGTGGAGAGCTGGGGGTACTACCCCTTAGCCACAGAGGAGGTGTTGTAGGACCCAAATGAAACACCCAAGGCAATACTCCAGGCAAGTAGATTTAATGTTCCAAAACAGGAGGCAAAACAAAACAACTCCACGAGGGGAGAAAAACAAACTAAAGATAACTTCGAAACAACTTACTAGGACAGACACGGTGAGACAAAGCAGGAGACACATAGTCAGGACGCAATAACCAAGTGAGAAACAAGGGGAAAACACACAGCTAAAATACTAAAGGGAAAACAAGGCACAGGTGACCTGGATCAAACTAATGAGGACACACGAGGAAGAACTAAGGCAGAGGGGAACACAGCTGACCTCTAGAGGCCAGGAGACAAACAGGAGAAGCAGGAAGCTGACAAATACTTTAAAATCCTGACCTAACAATCAGTGATTGTTCATGTCTCTGAACAGGTGATAATGTGGGGAGCACTATCTTCACCTGTCCTATCACGAACATATCAGTAAAGAAGGAGAAAGACAGTTTGCATTTATAAAGTTTTGTAAAAGTCTGTGTACAGTATACATTTTAATCATATAACCTTTGAATTTCACAGTGATGGAACCATTTTTGTATCTCACCCTGCTAATCTCAGGTCAGTTTAGTATGTGTGTGTGTGTGTGTGTGTGTGTGTGTGTGTGTGTGTGTGTGTGTGTGTCAGCAAACATGCCCACTTTGGGCTGAAGAGTCCTTGTTAATCGGCTCCCTACTGGCCCCCAAGACATTGGCCCAGCGTGGCCCAGCGTTAATCAATGGTAACATTTACGATCCCTAAATTCTGTTAGGTGTTTTCACATATGGTCCTATTTTAAATAACTGATCTCAGTCCTCTTTAAAGTGAACTGGGGTAAAAAAAAGAGCTAAATAACTCAGTTCTGTCACGGATTCTGATGCGAATGTGGTGTGGAATCAAGTGCAGGACACAGGAGCTCAGTCAAACTTGACTTTACTTGAAAGGCACAAAAATAAACGGGTCAAACAAACCCGGAGGCGAACAACACGCAACAGTGCGTAAAATACAACAACCGACTACGCACGAACAAAAGTGCGACGGTATATACTAGCGTCTGTCCAAAGAACAGTAGAACATCAACCGACAGGAAAACAATCACACACAAACACAGACACACACAACGAGACTTAAATAGAACACTAACGAGGACTAACTAGACACAGGTGTACAACATCAAGACCAAACCAAACGAACATGAAAAATAGATTGGTGGCAGCTAGTACTCCGGGGACGACGACCGCCGATGCCTGCCCGAACCAGGAGGAGGAGCAGCCTCGGCCGAAACCGTGACAGTACCCCCCTTGACGCGCGGCTCCAGCCGTGCGCCGACCCCGGCCTCGGGGACGACCAGGAGGACGCGGAGCAGGGCGCGCGGGATGGTCCCGGTGGAACTCCGACAGGAGAGATAGGTCTAGGATGTCCCTCCGCGGCACCCAGCACCGCTCCTCCGGGCCGTCACCCTCCCACTCCACGAGATACTGGAGACCCCCCATCCGGCGTCTGGAGTCCAAGATGGACCGAACGGTGTACGCCGGAGCCCCCTCGATGTCCAATGGGGGCGGAGGAGTCTCTCCTATCTCATTGTCCTGGAGTGGACCAGCTACCACCGGCCTGAGAAGAGACACATGGAACGAGGGGTTAATATTCTTATATTCAACAGGTAGATGTAACCTATAACACACCTCGTTCAATCTTCTCAGGACTTTAAAGGGCCCCACAAACCGCCGACCCAGCTTCCGGCAGGGCAGGCGGAGGGGTAGGTTTCTGGTAGAGAGCCAGACTCGATCTCCAGGTGCGTACACCGGCCCCTCACTGCGGTGGAGATCGGTGCTCGCCTTGTGACGAAGGACGGCCCGCTGCAGGTGGACGTGGGCAGCGTTCCACGTCTCTTCCGAGCGCCTCATCCAATCATCCACCGCAGGGGCCTCGATCTGGCTCTGCTGCCACGGTGCCAGAACCGGCTGGTAACCTAATACACATTGGAAAGGGGTTAGGTTAGTAGAGGAGTGGCGGAGAGAGTTCTGGGCCATCTCGGCCCAGGGAATGTAACTCGCCCACTCCTCAGGCCGGTCCTGGCAATACGACCTCAGAAACCTACCCACATCCTGGTTAACACGTTCTACCTGCCCGTTACTCTCCGGGTGGTACCCCGAGGTAAGGCTAACCGAGACCCCCAAACGCTCTATAAACGCTCTCCACACACGGGAGGTAAACTGGGGACCTCGATCAGACACTATATCCTCGGGGACCCCGTAATGCCGGAAGACGTGGGTAAATAGGGCCTCAGCGGTCTGTAGGGCAGTAGGAAGACCCGACATAGGGAGAAGACGACAGGCCTTAGAGAACCGGTCCACAACGACCAGGATGGTGGTATTCCCCTGAGAGAGGGGAAGGTCTGTTACAAAATCCACCGAGAGGTGGGACCATGAGTCGTTGTGGAACGGGTAGGGGCTGTAACTTACCCCTGGGCAGATGTCGGGCGCCTTACACTGGGCGCACACCGAGCAGGAGGAGACGTAAACCCTCACATCCCTAGCCAAAGTAGGCCACCAGTATTTAGTGCTAAGGCAATGCACTGTCCGGCCAATACCCGGATGTCCAGAGGAGGGTGACGTGTGAGCCCAGTAGATGAGTCGATCCCGAATCTCGAGCGGAACGTACCTCCGACCCTCAGGACATTGTGGAGGGCTGGGGTCGGTACGCAACGCCTTCGCTCGATCTCGGCATCGACCTCCCACACCACCGGTGCCACAAGGCAAGACTCCGGTAGTATGGGGAGTAGGCTCAACGGACCTCTCCTCCGTGTCATACCGCCGGGACAGTGCATCTGCCTTACCATTCTGGGACCCAGGGATGTACGTGATTTTAAATACGAACCTGGTGAGAAACATACTCCATCGAGCCTGGCGAGGGTTCAGTCTCCTCGCTGCCCGGATGTACTCCAGGTTCCGATGGTCAGTCAAAATGAGAAAAGGGTGTTGAGCCCCCTCAAGCCAATGCCTCCACACCTTAAGGGCTTGAACTACAGCTAACAGCTCCCTGTCCCCAACGTCATAGTTACGCTCCGACGGGCTGAGCTTTTTGGAGTAAAAGGCACAGGGGCGGAGTTTAGGTGGTGAGCCGGACCGTTGAGAGAGAACGGCCCCTATACCAGCCTCAGACGCGTCCACCTCAACCTGAAAGGGAATTGTGGGATCCGGATGCGCCAGCACCGGAGCCGACGTATACAGGTCCTTCAGTCTCCCAAAGGCCTTGTCCGCATCAGCTGACCACTGCAGGCGCACCGGACCCCCCTTCAGAAGGGACGTGATGGGAGCTGCCACCTGTCCAAAACCCCGGATAAACCTCCGGTAGTAATTCGCAAAGCCCAAGAACTGCTGCACCTCTTTTACAGTGGTTGGAGTTTGCCAATTATGCACAGCGGACACACGATCCACCTCCATTCTCACCCCTGACGCGGACAACCGATAACCCAAAAAGGAGACCGACTCCAGGAAAAACAGACATTTCTCTGCCTTGACATATAGGTCGTGCTCCAACAGCCTCCTCAATACACGTCGCACCAGGGTTACATGCTCGGCTCGGGTAGACGAGTACACCAGAATATCATCAATGTACACGACCACCCCTTGTCCCTGCATATCCCGGAAAATGTCATCTACGAAGGATTGGAAGACTGATGGAGCATTCATCAACCCATATGGCATGACAAGATACTCGAAATGACCTGACGTGGTACTAAACGCTGTTTTCCATTCATCGCCCTCCCTAATGCGCACCAAGTTATACGCACTCCTGAGATCCAATTTTGTGAAAAACCGCGCCCCCATGCAATGACTCCGTCATGGTCGCAATCAGAGGGAGTGGATAACTGTATTTCACAGTAATCTGATTGAGACCACGGTAATCAATGCACGGGCGCAACCCTCCATCTTTCTTTTTCACAAAAAAGAAACTCAAGAGGCGGGGGAAGTGGAAGGCCGAATGTATCCCTGTCTCAAAGATTCGGCTATGTAAGTCTCCATAGCTTTTCTCTCCTCTTGAGACAAAGGATACACATGGCTCCGTGGGAGCGCTGCTCCTGCCTGGAGATCAATCGCACAATCCCCCTGTCTATGGGGAGGCAACTGCGTCACCCTAGTCTTGCTAAACACAAGAGCTAAATCCCCATATTCAGGCGGAATGTGCAGTGCGGGCACTTGGTTTGGACTTTCCACCGAAGTTGCCTACACGGAAACACCCAGACATCGCCCCTCACACTGAGCAGACCACCCATCGAGAGCCCTCTGTTGCCACAAAATAGCAGGGTTATGGGTGCTTAACCAGGGAATCCCCAGCACCACTGGGTACGCAGGAGAGTCGATCAGATACAGCTGTATAGTCTCTTCATGACCCCCCTGCGCACACATCCTAAGTGGCGCTGTGACTTCCCTGATCAACCCCGACCCCAACGGGTGGCTATCTAAGGCATGTACGGGAAAAGGTTTGTCAACAGGTAGGAGAGGGATCCCTAACTCTAAAGAAAACTTTCGATCAACAAAATTCCCAGCTGCGCCTGAATCTACTAGCGCCTTATGCTGGGAATGAGGTGCAACCTGTGGAAAACCAACAGGTATACAAAAGTGCGCAACAGAAAGCTCTGGGTAAGTGGGGCGTCTACTCACCTGGGAGGCCCCCCCAGTGCGTGGCCTGTTGTCTTCTCCCCCGGAGAACCCTCCCCAGCACCTGGCCGCAGTGTGCCCTCCACGACCGCACTTGGTGCAGGAGACAAGCCCCCTCGGGCTCTTCCTCCTCCGCTCTCTAGCGCCGGCACCCCCGAGCTCCATAGGGCTCGGCTCGGAGGCGCCGGAGGGCGGAATGGACGGACCCCCCTCGGAACGTCCACGGGTGGCCAGCAGGGTGTCTAAACGGATGGACATATCGACCAACTGGTCGAAAGTCAGATGGGTATCCCTGCAGGCCAGCTCCCGACGGACGTCCTCACGTAGACTACAGCAGTAGTGATCGATGAGGGCCCGCTCATTCCACCCTGCATCCGCCGCTAGAGTACGGAATTCTAACGCGAACTCCTGGGCGCTCCTCCTCCCCTGCCGGAGGCAGAACAGACGCTCCCCTGCCGCTTTCCCCTCTGGTGGATGGTCAAACACCGCCCTGAAGCGGCGGGAGAACTCAGCGTAGGTGATGGTGGTAGTGTCTATCCTCCTCCACTCGGCGTTGGCCCATTCCAACGCCTTGCCGGTAAGGCAGGAGAAGAGGGCGGACACGCTCTCGTGTCCCGAGGGCGCCGGGTGCACGGTGGCCAGGTATAGCTCCACCTGGAGAAGGAAGCCCTGACACCCAGCAGCGGTCCCATCGTAGGCCCTCGGGAGAGATAGTCGAACTCCCCTGGGTTCCGGAGCTGGAATGGGCTGACTGGCTGATGGTGATGGCAGGGGAGGTGCAGTTGGGGGTGTCCCTCGGGTCTCCCAGCGTCGAAGTGTGGTAATAACATCCTGCAGGGCGGTCCCGATCCGAAGGATCTGGTCATTCTGCTCCCGGACCCGATCCTCCAAGATCTCCTGTGCTGCTGCGGCTCCTGCTGATTCCATTCTGTATGGTGTGTGATTCTGTCAAGGATTCTGATGCGAATGTGGTGTGGAATCAAGTGCAGGACACAGGAGCTCAGTCAAACTTGACTTTACTTGAAAGGCACAAAAATAAACGGGTCAAACAAACCCGGAGGCGAACAACACGCAACAGTGCGTAAAATACAACAACCGACTACGCATGAACAAAAGTGCGACGGTAAATACTAGCGTCTGTCCAAACAACAGTAGAACATCAACCGACAGGAAAACAATCACACACAAACACAGACACACACAACGAGACTTAAATAGAACACTAACGAGGACTAACTAGACACATGTGTACAACATCAAGACCAAACCAAACGAACATGAAACATAGATCGGTGGCAGCTAGTACTCCGGGGACGACGACCGCCGATGCCTGCCCGAACCAGGAGGAGGAGCAGCCTCGGCCGAAACCGTGACAAGTTCTCTTTGTATTCACACTGCCCTTGCCTTTGAATGAGGACTCAACTCTTTTGCTAGTTCACTTCACCTATTTTGTGGAGTGAGTGCTCTTTGCATTCACACTTGTACGTTTAGAAAGAAACCAAGATCTTTTTCCAACATTCACTCAGTGCGCTCTGGGTTTTTACAAAGCACAGGACAAGCCATTCAATCAGAATGTGTTATCGGACAGCTAGATATACCTACTTACATTTTGGAAGCTACTATATATATAGACATAATCATTGTAATCAGAAGATACTATTAACATTTACTGTACATTTTATTGCTAACATAATGAATAGCATTAGAATAACTGCAGAATAACTGCAGAATAAATCATGCTTTAATTCAAAATTGTACACCCAAGGTAGGCTACTGCCCCTTTAAGAGCTTGAAGAGATTTTGCACCCTATGTTGTGATTCTCACCAAATAGGTTGTCTTCGCACGTTATTCAAACCCCACAATCAATAAACAGCTTATGAAGCTCTCTTAGCCTATAGATCACATATGGAAAACAAATCACCTGAGCTAAAAACTCCACACATTTTGGAATTTCTGTGCATCGTTGACAATCGCTAATCAATATCCAAAAACAACACACATTTTTTTTCCTGTGAACCTGCACATCACCATCTTCTCTCTTTTGTGGCACCAATGTGAGGGTTTATGGCAGGGGAAACGGTGTTGCAGTAGTCTAGTGTGTGGTGCAGGAAACGGTGTTGCAGTAGTCTAGTGTGTGGTGGGGGAAACGGTGTTGCAGTAGTCTAGTGTGTTGTGCGGGAAACGGTGTTGCAGTAGTCTAGTTTGTGGTGCGGGAAACGGTGTTGCAGTAGTCTAGTGTGTTGTGCGGGAAACGGTGTTGCAGTAGTCTAGTGTGTGGTGCGGGAAACGGTGTTGCAGTTGTCTAGTGTGTGGTGCGGGAAACGGTGTTGCAGTAGTCTAGAGTGTGGTGCGGGAAACGGTGTTGCAGTAGTCGAGAGTGTGGTGCGGGAAACGGTGTTGCAGTAGTCTAGTGTGTGGTGGGGGAAACGGTGTTGCAGTAGTCTAGAGTGTGGCAGGGGAAACGGTGTTGCAGTAGTCTAGTGTGTGGTGCGGGAAACGGTGTTGCAGTAGTCTAGTGTGTGGCAGGGGAAACGGTGTTGCAGTAGTCTAGTGTGTGGTGCGGGAAACGGTGTTGCAGTAGTCTTGTGTGTGGTGCGGGAAACGGTGTTGCAGTAGTCTAGTGTGTGGTGCGGGAAACAGTGTTTCAGTAGTCCAGTGTGTGGTGCGGGAAACGGTGTTGTAGTAGTCTAGTGTGTGGTGCGGGAAACGGTGTTGCAGTAGTCTAGTGTGTGGTGGGGGAAACGGTGTTGCAGTAGTCTAGTGTGTGGTGGGGGAAACGGTGTTGCAGTAGTCTAGTGTGTGGTGGGGGAAACGGTGTTGCAGTAGTCTAGTGTGTGGTGCAGGAAACGGTGTTGCAGTAGTCTAGTGTGTGGTGGGGGGAAACGGTGTTGCAGTAGTCTAGTGTGTGGTGGGGGAAACGGTGTTGCAGTAGTCTTGTGTGTGGTGCGGGAAACGGTGTTGCAGTAGTCTAGTGTGTGGTGCAGGAAACGGTGTTGCAGTAGTCTAGTGTGTGGTGCGGGAAACGGTGTTGCAGTAGTCTAGTGTGTGGTGCGGGAAACGGTGTTGTAGTAGTCTAGTGTGTGGTGCGGGAAAAGCGGTGTTGCAGTAGTCCAGTGTGTGGTGCGGGAAACGGTGTTGTAGTAGTCTAGTGTGTGAGTGCGGGAAACGGTGTTGCAGTAGTCTAGTGTGTGGTGGGGAAACGGTGTTGCAGTAGTCTAGTGTGTGGTGCGGGAAACGGTGTTGCAGTAGTCCAGTGTGTGGTGAGGGAAACGGTGTTGTAGTAGTCTAGTGTGTGGTGCGGGAAACGGTGTTGCAGTAGTCTAGTGTGTGGTGGGGGAAACGGTGTTGCAGTAGTCTAGTGTGGGGGGAAACGGTGTTGCAGTAGTCTAGTGTGTGGTGGGGGAAACGGTGTTGCAGTAGTCTAGTGTGTGGTGCAGGAAACGGTGTTGCAGTAGTCTAGTGTGTGGTGGGGGAAACGGTGTTGCAGTAGTCTAGTGTGTGGTGGGGGAAACGGTGTTGCAGTAGTCTTGTGTGTGGTGCGGGAAAGCGGTGTTGCAGTAGTCTAGTGTGTGGTGCAGGAAACGGTGTTGCAGTAGTCTATGTGTGTGGTGCGGGAAACGGTGTTGCAGTAGTCTAGTGTGTGGTGCGAAACGGTGTTGTAGTAGTCTAGTGTGTGGTGCGGGAAAGCGGTGTTGCAGTAGTCCAGTGTGTGGTGCGAGAAACGGTGTTGTAGTAGTCTAGTGTGTGGTGCGGGAAACGGTGTTGCAGTAGTCTAGTGTGTGGTGGGGGAAACGGTGTTGCAGTAGTCTAGTGTGTGGTGGGGAAACGGTGTTGCAGTAGTCTAGTGTGTGGTGGGGGAAACGGTGTTGCAGTAGTCTAGTGTGTGGTGCAGGAAACGGTGTTGCAGTAGTCTAGTGTGTGGTGGGGAAACGGTGTTGCAGTAGTCTAGTGTGTGGTGGGGGAAACGGTGTTGCAGTAGTCTAGTGTGTGGTGGTGGAAACGGTGTTGCAGTAGTCTAGTGTGTGGTGGGGGGAAACGGTGTTGCAGTAGTCTAGTGTGTGGTGGGGGAAACGGTGTTGCAGTAGTCTAGTGTGTGGTGGGGAAACGGTGTTGCAGTAGTCTAGTGTGTGGTGGGGGAAACGGTGTTGCAGTAGTCTAGTGTGTGGTGGGGGAAACGGTGTTGCAGTAGTCTAGTGTGTGGTGGGGGAAACGGTGTTGCAGTAGTCTAGTGTGTGGTGGGGGAAACGGTGTTGCAGTAGTCTAGTGTGTGGTGGGGGAAACGGTGTTGCAGTAGTCCAGTGTGTGGTGCAGGAATAATGACAAGCGAACCTGGGGAGCTTTGTGTTCACATTGGCCTAAAAAAAGTTACTTTACCAGCGGAATTCAAGCGAAACGAACTCAGACCATCTCAGTTCGATTCGCTTCTGGGGCTCTTTTGAGGGGTCTGAGTTCCTTTGAAGTCTTCACACTGCACAAAAAAATTAAGCAAACCTCACTGAGTTAACAGAAATTGGCTGAAAGGGCCCAAGTGTGAAAACTACCTTATTTACAGTGAGGGAAAAAAGTATTTGATCCCCTGCTGATTTTGTACATTTTCCCACTGACAAAGACATGATCAGTCTATCATTTTAATGGTAGGTTTATTTGAACAGTGAGAGACAGAATAACAACGAAAAAATCCAGAAAAACCCATGTCAAAAAATTTATAAATTGATTTGCATTTTAATGAGGGAAATAAGTATTTGACCGCTCTGCAAAACATGACTTAGTACTTGGTGGCAAAATCCTTGTTGGCAATCACAGAGGTCAGATGTTTCTTGTAGTTGGCCACCAGGTTTGCACACATTTCAGGGATTTTGTCCCACTCCTCTTTGCAGATCTTCTCCAAGTCATTAAGGTTTCGAGCCTGACGTTTGGCAACTCGAACCTTCAGCTCCCCTCCACAGATTTTCTATGGGATTAAGGTCTGGAGACTGGCTAGCCCTCCAGGACCTTAATGTGCTTCTTCTTGAGCCACTCCTTTGTTGCCTTGGCTGTGTGTTTTGGGTCATTGTCATGATGGAATACCCATCCACGACCCATTTTCAATGCCCCTGGCTGAGGGAAGGAGGTTCTCACCCAAGATTTGACGGTACATGGCCCCGTCCATCGTCCCTTTGATGCGGTGAAGTTGTCCTGTCCTCTTAGCAGAAAAACACCCCCAAAGCATAATGTTTCCACCTCCATGTTTGACGGTGGGGATGGTGTTCTTGGGGTCATAGGCAGCATTCCTCCTCCTCCAAACACGGCGAGTTGAGTTGATGCCAAAGACCTCGATTTTGGTGTCATATGACCACAACACTTTCACCCAGTTCTCCTCTGAATCATTCAGATGATCATTTGGCAAACTTCAGATGGGCCTGTATATGTGCTTTCTTTTTTTTTTTCTTTTTTTGGGGGGAATGGATCAGCTTAATATTGCAGATAGATTGTATCTTCTATCAATGTAATTGTCTGCATCACTTCCAATCCCCTGTGTTTTTATTTTTTTATTATTTTTTTATATATATATATATATATATATACTCCCCTTTATTACTTTTCAACCCCACCATCCTTTCCCTACTTGGAGTAAATTAGTGACCAACAATGCCCAGGCCTCTACTTCCGGTCTATACTTACTATCTACACCTTATGGACAGAGTTACTTTTACAATAATTATATTATATACACACACATACACACATATATACATACCCACACAAATACCATTTATTTTTTATTTTTATTTATTTTTTGCTCCTGAACTTCTTCTACTCTCAACCTCTCCGATCGTTTTCATGATGTCCATCCGGTTTGCTTCTATATGCCATATCTTTCTATCTGTGCTCTTTCCCAAAAGCTCCCAACATACAACCCATATACTTATTATGGACACAGTATGCTTTACATTATTAGCTATCTTTGTTATTATTTGTTGTTATTTGTTATTAGTCCCATCCTTCAACTCTATTCAATACCTCCCATCTATCTCTTAACACCATCCATATAGGATTTCTATTTGCCATATATATTTCAACCGTACTGTGATGTTTTACAAAAGTTCTGAACCTTTCTATTCTCATTGCTTCTACAGATTGTGAATTAAAAATAAACAGTTTTGCTAAAAGTATTATTATATTATTGATTGATTGACTATGACTTTTCAGATCACCCAGTAATGCTATCTGCAAGGTTAGTTCCAGGTAAATATTGCGAATCCTTTAGCCATTCCTGGACCAGTGTCCAAAAACAAGCTACAAATGGACAGAACCAAAACAAATGGTCCAATGATTCCGTCTCTTCACAGCAAAATCTGCAGAGCTGGGAAGATTGTATCCCCCATATAAATAACATTCTATTGGTAGCAAGGATTTTATATAATAATTTAAATTGAAAGATTCAAATTTTCGAATCCGGTGTCGTTTTGCGTGTCAGTTCATAAACACTATGCCATGGGATCGGTACATCAAAGTATATGTGCTTTCTTGATCAGGGGGACCTTGCGGGCGCTGCAGGATTTCAGTCCTTCACGGCGTAGTGTGTTACCAATTGTTTTCTTGGTGACTATGGTCCCAGCTGCCTTGAGATCATTGACAAGATCATCATTTGTAGTTCTGGGCTGATTCCTCACCTCTCTCATGATCATTGCAACTCCACGAGGTGAGATCTTGCATGGAGCCCCAGGCCGAGGGAGATTGACAGTTCTTTTGTGTTTCTTTCATTTGCGAATAATCGCACCAACTGTTGTCACCTTCTCACCAAGCTGCTTGGCGATGGTCTTGTAGCCCATTCCTGCCTTGTGTAGGTCTACAATCTTGTCCCTGACATCCTTGGAGAGCTCTTTGGTCTTGGCCATGGTGGAGAGTTTGGAATCTGATTGATTGATTGCTTTGGGGACAGGTGTCTTTTTGCAGGTAACAAGCTGAGATTAGGAGCATTCCCTTTAAGAGTGTGCTCCTAATCTCAGCTCGTTACTGTATAAAAGACACCTGGGAGCCAGAAATCTTTCTGATTGAAGAGGGGGTCAAATACTTATTTACCTCATTAAAATACTAATAAATGTATAACATTTTTGACATGCGTTTTTTCTGGATTTTTTTGTTGTTATTCTGTCTCTCACTGTTCAAATAAACCTACCATTAAAATTATAGACAGATAATTTCTTTTTCAGTGGGCAAACATACAAAATCAGCAGGCGATCAAATACATTTTTCCCTCACTGTATCTAATGTGTTACATTACCCCAGAAAGACAACAGAGCTGCTGCTGTCATTCACTAACATGTTGCTGCTGGGCTTTAAGTTGGCTAGCATATGTTGGGTTGGTGTTGGCTAGCCTGTGTTGGGTTGGTGTGGGCTAGCCTGTGTTGGGTTGGTGTGGGCTAGCCTGTGTTGGGTTGGTGAGGGCTAGCCTGTGTTGGGTTGGTGAGGGCTAGCCTGTGTTGGGTTGTTGTGGGCTAGCCTGTGTTGGGCTGGTGAGGGCTAGCCTGTGTTGGGTTGTTGAGGGCTAGCCTGTGTTGGGCTTGCTGTGTGCCCACCTTGCCCACTGAATACCCACGCAGGGCAAATGCGTTCATGTATGCTGGGTGTGTGTTTGTTTATGGATGTAGGTATGTGTGTGTTTATGGATGTAGTTGGTGTGTGTGTGTTTGCACACCAGGGTGTACTGTATGTTCACAGATCCATAGATGAGTGTGGTTGGGGTTGCAAAGTTGCTGGAGAAAATGTCCCTCATGAATCATTATTCTGTTCACAGGGTTCTACACACCTTCCTCATGTCTTCATCAATTTCACCTCATTACCAACTCTATGAACTGGACTAACGCCCAGAGTTACTGCAGAGCACAGTACACTGACCTGGCCACAGTAGATGACATGGAGGACCTGAACAGGCTGATTACTACTCTCAGTTATTTGTCTTCCTGGCTTTGGATTGGACTGAAGAAAGGAGACTCCATGAAGTGGCAGTGGTCTCTGGCAGACAGACGTTTCTACAGAGAGGGGGAGACTGAGTTCAGAAACTGGGACACTGGGACGCCCCAAAATGGCAACTGTGCTTTTATGAGTAGAGCTGGGATGTGGAACAACGCCTCCTGTGATGTCATATATCACTTCATCTGTTATGATGGTGAGTGTTTAATTTGACTAACGATGAAGCCTGTTCTAAGTGCCAGGGCTGTCATTGAGCTGAAACATAGACTCATGATGGCTTTAAGTTGTTAATCAGTTATCAAATCAATGAGAACATGTACAATAGATGATCAGTAGATTATATTTCATTGGATTTTTGTGTTGATTATTAAATTTGACTTTTACAGGAAAACAAGACACCAACCTAACATACGTCTTAATTCAGGAGAACAAGACCTGGAGAGATGCTCAGAGTTACTGCAGACAGTATCACACAGACCTGGTCAGTGTGAGGAACCAGAAAGAGAACACAGAGATAGATCAGAAGATATCACTGTGGGGACTGCCTGTGTGGATCGGTCTGTTTCAAGACTACTGGAGATGGTCTGACCAGAGTGACTCCTCATTCAGGAACTGGCTGCCAGGATATCCTTCAACACATCCGAGTTTCAACTGCATTATCATGTATTTATATCCTTATGATTATTATAATCATAAGAAATTGATAAATCAACCCTGTGTCAACTCCTATCCTTTCATCTGCTATGGTAAGTTACCATATTCTCCACCTGATCTACCTGCTATTATGATGACAGGAGAACTCTAATGTTGCCCCAATGATTCACTACTGTCACTGTGGGATGTTATTCTCTTCTAGGCCCAGCTGTGAAGACCCCTGAGAAACCCCAACTGAATAGACAGGTGGTGAGAGTGAAGATGACCCCAAAGGATCCAAATCTGAACCTCAGCGATCCTGCTGTTCAGGACGACATCTTACAAGAGGTGAGTTTCACCCTGTTCATGAAGAACAAACTCAGTAATGATACAAACTGTACAGACCTCTTCTCCTGGTCTGGGTCCTAGTCTGTTGTGGATGACCTCCTCCCTGGTCTGGGTCCTAGTCTGTTGTGGATGACCTCCTCTCTGGTCTAGGTCCTAGTCTGTTGTGGATGACCTCCTCTCTGGTCTGGGTCCTAGTCTGTTGTGGATGACCTCCACCCTGGTCTGGGTCCTAGTCTGTTGTGGATAACCTCCTCTCTGGTCTGGGTCCTAGTCCATTGTGGATGACCTCCACCCTGGTCTGGGTCCTAGTCTGTTGTGGATAACCTCCTCTCTGGTCTGGGTCCTAGTCCATTGTGGATGACCTCCACCCTGGTCTGGGTCCTAGTCCATTGTGGATGACCTCCTCTCTGGCCGTGACCCCACTCTCCGAGGGTGTTTAAGGGAGAGTGGATTGTGCAAAAAACACATTTCCAATTCACACATGCGTGTTAAAAGACACGTGTACATGTGTGAAATAGGACAAATATAAGCATCATCTCCCCATAGAGTCAAAGGGTTGAAGTATAGAGCGTGTCAGTATAGCAGGAAGGAATAGTAGTTGTAGATCTTCAGAAAGACTATTACAGAATAATATAGTCTCTATATGTCTGTCTGTCTGTCTGTCTGTGTGTGTGTGTGTGTGTGTGTGTGTGTGTGTGTGTGTGTGTGTGTGTGTGTGTGTGTGTGTGTGTGTGTGTGTGTGTGTGTGTGTGTGTGTGTGTGTGTGTGTGTTGTGTGTGTGTGTGTGTGTGTGTGTGTGTGTGTGTGTGTGTGTGTGTGTGTGTGTGTGTGTGTGTGTGTGTGTGTGTGTGTGTGTGTGTGTGTGTGTGTGTGTGTGTGTGTGTGTGTGTTTGTGTGTGTGTGTGTGTGGCTGTGTGTGTGTGTGTGTGTGTGTGTGTGTGTGTGTGTGTGTGTGTGTGTGTGTGTGTGTGTGTGTGTGTGTGTGTGTGTGTGTGTGTGTGTGTGTGTGTGTGTGTGTGTGTGTGTGTGTTTCTCTAGATAAGGAACAAGCTGAAGGAGCAGGGGTTACCTGCAGACACCAAACTGACATGGAAAAAGCAGCCCGATGGGAAGGTCTTCAACAAGGAGAAAGAGGGGTCTCCCAAGAAAGAAGAGGAGGAGGAGAGGAAGATGAAGAAGAGGAAGAAGAGGATGATGACAAAGAGAGAACTCTAATTATATCAAATGTTCTCCTGACATTTCTCTTTTAATTTACATTAATTATTTGTGCTGTACTCAGCCTAACTAAATGTTTTTCATTAAGTAAATGTTTTAATTATAAACATGAATAGTGTTTTATCATTAGATGTTTTTCTTGAGAGTTTTATTACAGGGATGTGTTCTCAAGATAGACATTGGATACATAATGTCTGTAAATTAGTTATCTGTAGTTATGTTAATATACAGTGCTGTAAAAAAATTATTTGCCCCCTTTCAAAATTTCGCAACTTTTGCATATTTTCTTATTGAATGTTATCAGATCTTCAAAGAAAACTGAATATTAGATAAAGGGAACCTGAGTGAACAAATAACACAACAATTACATACTTATTTCATAAACAAAGTTATGTAAGACCCAGTGTCCATGTGTGAAAAAGTAATTGCCCCCTTACACTCAATAACTGGTTGTGCCGCCTTTAGCTGCAATGACTCCAACCAAACGCTTCATGTAGTTGATCAGTCTCTCATGTCACTGTGGAGGAATTTTGGCCCACTCTTCCACTCAGAGGAAAAAAGGGGTAAAAAGGGTAGAAAATGGCCATTAAACCAATTCTGAAAAGAGAAAACAGAACATTCTGCTCCATTATAAAGTGCAAGAGTGTCAATATGCTGGAGCACACGGAATAACACAATTGACAATTGAAAGCCGTGATTCAAAAAACATTGAGACGTCATGTTTTTCACAATGAAAACTTATACTGTATATTGCAGTTGAAGACTTGTTCTTCCACTTAAAAAGAATCTGGTAACACTTTCTATGAAGCCCCAATTCATAATGCATTATGCAAAATATAATCATAATTACAGTAACATAGTGCTTCATAATTACTGGTCACTTTTCCCCAAGAATGAAGCATTGTAAAGACCGTCAGTGTGATTTATTCATAATGTTTTTGTCAATGAGCAGCACATCGTTATTATTTCATCACAATCTTTGTTATGGTGTGTTATAGAATACTTACAAGCCAGTCATCATACCTACAAGCCAGTCATCTTTGATCGCTTTAGGTAAAGTGATGAAATGTCTATGGCAGCCAAACGTAATGCACCAGAGGCTGTCACTATTGCTATTGCTATACAGTACCGGTCAAAAGTTTTAGAACACCTACTCATTCAAGGATTTATCTTTATTTTTACTATTTTCTACATTGTAGAACAATAGTGAAGACATCAAAACTATGAAATAACACATATGGAATCATGAAGTAACCAAAAAAGTGTTAAACAGATCAAAATATGTTTTATTTTTGAGGTTCTTCAAAGAGCAACCCTTTTACCTTGATGACAGCTTTGCACACTCCTTTGACCAGTAGTGTAGCTCTGAATGGAGTGACAGATAGTGGGATCCACTCTAGCTGCTACCTGTACACATACACTGTTGATCCAAACTTTTATTCTCAACTTCTATGACCAGCTTGCTAGCTAGCTAACTATTGAGTCAAGTTGAGAAGAAAGGTTTTGATGAATATTGTATGTACATATATCCAACTCATCATTACAGAAGAATCACATGGTATTTTGAAATGTGTAACGCTGTGCGATCCCTGAGGAAAAAGTGACCAGTAATTATGAAGCACTATGTTGCTGTACATTGTAGGAGATCTGCTAAATGGCATATTATTATTATGATTATAATGCATTAGGAGTTTTGGTATATGGGATTATGAGTCTATAACATTATTAATCTATTACATTTTTGTCATTTAGCAGACGCTCTTATCCAGAGCGACTTACAGTTAGTGAATACATATATATATATATTTTATTTTTTATACTTCCCCCCCCGTGGGAATCGAACCCACAACCCTGGCGTTGCAAACGCCATGCTCTATCAACTGAGCTACATCCCTGCCGGCCATTCCCTCCCCTACCTGGACGACGCTGGGCCAATTGTGCGCCACCCAGAGTCTCCCGGTCGCGCGCCGGCTGCGACAGAGCCTGGATTCGAACCAGGATCTCTAGTGGCACAGTTAGCACTGCGATGCGGTGCCTTAGACCACTGCGCCAATCAGGAGTACAATCTATGAGTGTGCAGCGGTCTAAGGCACTGCATCTCAGTGCTAGAGGCGTCACTACAGACCCTGGTTCGATTCCAGGCTGTATCACAATCCGGCCGTGATTGGGAGTCCCTTAGGGCGGCGCACAATTGGCCCAGCGTCGTCCAGGTTTGGCCGGGGTAGGCCGTCATTGTAAATATGAATGTGTTCTTAACTGACTTGCCTAGTTAAATAAAGGTTAAATAAATAAATAAATGTATAAATGTATAATACATTATCAATATGGGCTTCATAGAAAGTGTTTCCGAGTATCTCTGTGCTGTCACCCATATGCTCACTGTCTCATTACAGTACACTGATCACAGCAAATCACAGTGTTAAAACACAGTTCACATCCAGGTATCCCATTTAGCATCCAATACATTTTTCTCCAGTATTTTTTCTTCACATACATTAGCCTGTGTCTGTTTTACCTGTCTCTCTGATCCTGAGTGTTCAAATAAATAGAGAGAGAGAGAGAGTGAGAGATCAACATTCAGAAAAGAGCCGTTAAATTCTATAACCACTTAAAAGGAAGCGATTCCCAAACCTTCCATAACAAAGCCATCACCTACAGAGAGATGAACTTGGAGAAGAGTCCCCAAAGTAAGCTGGTCCTGGGGCTCTGTTCACAAACACAAACAGACCCCACAGAGCCCCAGGACAACAACAACAACAACAACAACAACAAAATGATACCCAACCAAATCATGAGAAAACGAAAGAGAATTACTTGACACATTGGAAAGAACAAACAAAAAAACAGAGCAAACTAGAATGCTATTTGGCCCTAAACAGAGAGTACACAGTGGCAGAATACCTGACCACTGTGACTGACCCAAACTTAAGGAAAGCTTTGACTATGTACAGACTCAGTGAGCATAGCCTTGCTATTGAGAAAGGCCGCCGTAGGCAGACCTGGCTCTCAAGAGAAGACAGGCTATGTGCACACTGCCCACAAAATGAGGTGGAAACTGAGCTGCACTTCCTAACCTCCTGCCAAATGTATGACCATATTAGAGACACATATTTCCCTCAGATTACAGCGATCCACAAAGAATTCGAAAACAAACCCAATTTTGATAAACTCCCTCATCTGCTGGGTGAAAAACCACAGAGTGCCATCACACTGCAAGATTTGTGACCTGTTGCCACAAGAAAAGGGCAACCAGTGAAGAACAAACACCATTGTAAATACAACCCATATTTATGTTTATTTATTTTCCCATTTGTATTATTTGCACATTGTTACAACACTGTATATATACATAATATTACATTTGAAATGTCTTTATTCATTTGGATCTTCTGAGTGTAATGTTTACTGTTAATATTTATTGTTTATTTCACTTTTGTTTACTATCTACTTCACTTGCTTTGGCAATGTTAACATACGTTTCCCATGCCAATGAAGCCCTTAAATTGAATTGAAATTTAATTTAATTGAGAGAGAGAGAGAGAGAGAGAGAGAGAGAGAGAGAGAGAGAGAGAGAGAGAGAGAGAGAGAGAGAGAGAGAGAGAGAGAGAGAGAGAGAGAGAGAGAGAGAGAGAGAGAGAGAGAGAGAGAATCAGAGAGAAACAGAGAAACAGAGAGAAACAGAGAGAAACAGAGAGAAACAGAGAGAAAGAGAGAGAGACTGAGATACAAAATGAGAGACAGTGAGAAAGAGAGGGGAAGAGAGAGACAGAGACAGAGACTGACAGAGTGAGAGGAAGAGAGAGACAGAGACAGAGACAGACAGAGTGAGAGGAAGAGAGAGACAGAGACAGAGACAGACAGAGTGAGAGGAAGAGAGAGACAGAGAGAGAGAGACAGAGTGAGACGAAGAGAGAGACAGAGAGAGAGAGACAGAGTGAGAGGAAGAGCGAGACAGAGAGAGAGAGACAGAGTGAGAGGAAGAGCGAGACAGAGACAGAGAGAGACATAGTGAGAGGAAGAGAGAGACAGAGACAGAGACAGACAGAGTGAGAGAAAGACAGAGACAGAGAGAGACAAAGTGAGTGGAAGAGAGAGAGACAGAGAGAGAGAGTGAGAGGAAGAGAGAGACAGAGAGAGACAGTGAGAGGAAGACAGAGACAGAGAGAGACAGAGTGAGAGGAAGAGAGAGAGAGAGACAGAGAGAGAGAGTGAGAGGAAGAGAGAGACAGAGACAGAGAGAGACAGAGTGAGAGGAAGAGAGAGACAGAGAGAGACAGAGTGAGAGGAAGAGCGAGACAGAGACAGAGAGAGACATAGTGAGAGGAAGAGAGAGACAGAGACAGAGACAGACAGAGTGAGAGAAAGACAGAGACAGAGAGAGACAGAGTGAGTGGAAGAGAGAGAGAGAGACAGAGAGTGAGAGGAAGAGAGAGACAGAGAAAGACAGAGTGAGAGGAAGACAGAGACAGAGAGAGACAGAGTGAGAGGAAGAGAGAGAGAGAGACAGAGAGAGAGAGTGAGAGGAAGAGAGAGACAGAGACAGAGAGAGACAGAGTGAGAGGAAGAGAGAGACAGAGAGAGACAGAGTGAGAGGAAGAGAGAGACAGAGACAGAGAGTAAAAGGCCATCATTAGAGTCATTCTGCATTTTGGGGCGATGCTGGAAATGAGAATTGTGCGACCTGCCGCTGACCGATAGGAGCTCTTTCAAGCAAATAAATAAACAGAAAATAAATAGATAACTGCAGTTTTTATATTAAAACAATCAATCAAAGAAAGAATGTGAGGGAAAGCGAGAAAAGGAGAGAGAGAGAGAAAATGGGAGAATGCAGAACGTGCCCATTATGATGGTGACAGGGGTATTATTTCTGTCTGGGGGAAATACGAGGGCATAGCTCAGCCATGTGTGTGTATGTGTGTGTGTATTTGTGTGTGCATGTGTTTGTGTGTGTGTATTTGTGTGTGCGTGTGTTTGTGTGTGTGTATTTGTGTGTGCGTGTGTTTGTGTGTGTGTGTTTGTGTGTGTGTATTTGTGTGTGCATGTTTTTTTGTGTGTATTTGTGTGTGCATGTGTTTGTGTGTGTGTGTATTTGTGTGTGCATGTGTTTGTGTGTGTGTATTTGTGTGTGCATGTGTTTGTGTGTGTGTATTTGTGTGTGCGTGTGTTTGTGTGTGTGTATTTGTGTGTGCATGTGTTTGTGTATGTGTATTTGTGTGTGCATGTGTTTGTGTGTGTGTATTTGTGTGTGCATATGTTTGTGTGTGTGTATTTGTGTGTGCATGTGTTTGTGTGTGTGTATTTGTGTGTGCGTGTGTGTGTGTGTGTGTATTTGTGTGTGTGTGTGTGTGTGTGTGTATTTGTGTGTGCGTGTGTTTGTGTGTGTATTTGTGTGAGCGTGTGTTTGTGTGTGTGTGTATTTGTGTGTGCGTGTGTGTGTGTGTATTTGTGTGTGCGTGTGTGTGTGCGTGTATTTGTGTGTGCGTGTGTTTGTGTGTGTATTTGTGTGTGCATGTGTTTGTGTGTGTGTGTATTTGTGTGTGCGTGTGTGTTTGTGTGTTTGTGTGTGCGTTTGTGTGTGTGTATTTGTGTGTGCGTGTGTTTGTGTGTGCGTGTGTGTGTGTGTGAGAGAGAAAGGGGCGGTGGTTGAACATGAATGTAGTCTACTCAGACCAAGCCTAACTATTATCCCCCAGACCACCAAGTCCACTGAACATAACATACCTGGCTTCAAAAAGTATTGGTTCTCTTTCCAAATACTAAGTCTGTTTGTGATTGAGCCTGTCTGGAGTGCTCAGATGGGAGGGGTTTGCACTTTTGGGATTATTCCATTACGTGAGGCAGGCAAAGTGAAACACTCGCAGCTAAAGCAAAGAAAACAAATACTACACAACGGACGGAACATAAGTTCAAGTTTCTACTTTATTTGTCCCAGAGGGCAATTGGTTTTACCCATGCACTGAATATGGTTATACGTCAGTACTAAAGTTTATAATATTATAAACAACATTTAGGCCTATTGTATTGACTTATATGTGGAGTACTTCCGTATGTATACTACATATGTTATATGTCAGTTCTATAGCTATGGTATACTACATAGACAATAGATCAGTTCTACAGTGGGGAAAAAAGGATTTAGTCAGCCACCAATTGTGCAAGTTCTCCCACTTAAAAAGATGAGAGAGGCCTGTAATTTTCATCATAGGTACACGTCAACTATGACAGACAAATTGAGAAAAAAAATTCCAGAAAATCACATTGTAGGATTTTTTATGAATTTATTTGCAAATTATGGTGGAAAATAAGTATTTGGTCAACTACAAACTAGCAAGATGTCTGGCTCTCACAGACCTGTAACTTCTTCTTTAAGAGGCTCCTCTGTCCTCCACTTGTTACCTGTATTAATGGCACCTGTTTGAACTTGTTATCAGTATAAAAGACACCTGTCCACAACCTCAAACAGTCACCTCCAAACTCCACTATGGCCAAGACCAAAGAGCTGTCAAAGGACACCAGAAACAAAATTGTAGTCCTGCACTAGGCTGGGAAGACTGAATCTGCAATAGGTAAGCAGCTTGGTTTGAAGAAATCAACTGTGGGAGCAATTATTAGGAAATGGAAGACATACAAGACCACTGATAATCTCCCTCGATCTGGGGCTCCACGCAAGATCTCACCCCGTGGGGTCAAAATGATCACAAGAACGGTGAGCAAAAAATCCCAGAACCACACGGGGGACCTAGTGAATGACCTGCAGAGAGCTGGGACCAAAGTAACAAAGCCTACCATCAGTAACACACTACGCCGCCAGGGGACTCAAATCCTGCAGTGCTAGACGTGTCCCCTTGCTTAAGCCAGTACATGTCCAGGCCCGTCTGAAGTGCATTTGGATGATCCAGAAGAGGATAGGGAGAATGTCATATGGTCAGATGAAACCAAAATAGAACTTTTTGGTAAAAACTCAACTCGTCATGTTTGGAGGACAAAGAATGCTGAGTTGCATCCAAAGAACACCATACCTACTGTGAAGCATGGGGGTGGAAACATCATGCTTTGGGGCTGTTTTTCTGCAAAGGGACCAGGACGACTGATCCGTGTAAAGGAAAGAATGAATGGGGCCATGTATCGTGAGATTTTGAGTGAAAACCTCCTTCCATCAGCAAGGGCATTGAAGATGAAACGTGGCTGAGTCTTTCAGCATGACAATGATCCCAAACACACCGCCCGGGCAACGAAGGAGTGGCTTCGTAAGAAGCATTTCAAGGTCCTGGAGTGGCCTAGCCCGTCTCCAGATCTCAACCCCATAGAAAATCTTTTTGGAAGGAGTTGAAAGTCCGTGTTGCCCAGCGACAGCCTCAAAACATCACTGCTCTAGAGGAGATCTGCATGGAGGAATGGGCCAAAAATACCAGAAACAGTGTGTGAAAACCTTGTGAAGACTTACAGAAAACGTTTGACCTGTGTCATTGCCAACAAAGTGTATATAACAAAGTATTGAGAAACTTTTGTTATTGACCAAATACTTATTTTCCACCATCATTTGCCAATAAATTCATAAAAAATCCTACAATGTGATTTTCTGGATAATTTTTTCTCATTTTGTCTGTCATAGTTGACGTGTACCTATGATGAAAATTACAGGCCTCTCTCATCTTTTTAAGTGGGAGAACTTGCACAATTGGTGGCTGACTAAATACTTTTTTCCCCCACTGTATAACAAAGTATTGAGAAACGTTTGTTATTGACCAAATACTTATTTTCCACCATAATTTGCAAATAAATTCATAAAAAATCCTACAATGTGATTTTCTGGATTTTTTCCCCTCATTTTATCTGTCCTAGTTGACTTGTACCTATGATGAAAATTACAGGCCTCTCTCATCTTTTTAAGTGGTAGAACTTGCACAATTGGTGGCTGACTAAATACTTTTTTTCCCCACTGTATATATATGTTACACCGCATAGACTATGTATCAGTTCTATATATATGGTATACTACATAAACTAAATATCAGTTCTATATATATATATGGTATACTATATAGACTATATGTCAGTTCTATATACAGTACCAGTCAAATGTTTTGACACACCTACTCATTCAAGGGTTTTTCTTTATTTTTACTATTTTCTACACAGCCCAAATAAACGCTTCACAGAGTTCAAGTAACAGACACATCTCAACATCAACTGTTCAGAGGAGAATGTGTAAATCAGGCCTTCATTGTCGAATTGCTGTGAAAAAAACACTACTAAAGGACACCAATAATAAGAAGAGACTTGCTTGGGCCAAGAAACACGAGCAATGGACATTAAACCACTGGAGTCCAAATTTGAAATTATTGGTTCCAACCGCCGTGTCTTTTTGAGACACTGTGTGGGTGAACGGATGATCTCCGCATATGTATTTCCCACCGTAAAGCATGGAGGAGGAGGTGTTATGGTGTTGGGTGCTTTGCTGGTGACACTGTCTGTGATTTATTTAGAATTCAAGGCACACTTAACCAGCATGGCTACCACAGCCTTCTGCAGCGATACGCCATTCCATCTGGTTTGGGCTTACTGGGACTATAATTTGTTTTCAACAGGACAATGACCAAACACACCTCCAGGCTGTGTAAGGGCTATTTTACCAAGAAGGAGAGTGATGGAGTGCTGCATCAGATGACCTGGCCTCCACAATCCCCCAACCTCAACCAAATTGAGATGGTTTCATCATCACAATCAGACCATTTTGTCACTTTATGACTAGTGGATTCATAAGTCACCCTTGCTGAGAGAAGGCTCTATTTGACTCTGTATTTCAATAAAAAACAAATGGAGTTGTGGTGGCAGAGTGATTTGCATGGTCTACCGTAGTAGGAGACCCAGGACACAGTCGTGTGGAAGGGGGAGGTAACACCTACTGATCACTATCACACATACACAGTACAACCACAGTACCATTGGCACGCTACACTGCCTATACAAAGGTGTACCTTATGTGAGCTGATGAGCACACTGCTGTGCAGTAGGTAACAAGACTGTCAATGTAATCATTTTGACAGACATGCTGTTTGTATCTGCCTTCTGTCCTTCACAAAACACTGTGAGAACAAGTTTAGTAAAGGTTACATTGACTTTACATTTGCGTTTGAGGAAGAGGCACATTCTAGCTAACAGCAAATGACCATATTTATTTCATGTCCCCCACCCCCTTCTCTCTC
>NW_025534934.1:125000-135174 GCF_020615455.1 Coregonus clupeaformis
CGATTGCTTTGTTATGGAAGGTTTGGGAATTGCTCCCTTTTAAGTGGTTATAAAATTGAACGGCTCTTTTCTGGATTTTGATCATTAGCGGGTATCGGCCTATTTCTGCTCTGAATGCATTATTTTGTGTTTTTCGTTGTACACAGAGGGTATTCTCTCTCTCTCATGCGGTGGAGGAATGAATGTCTTGGGATCTCTCTCTCTATGTGTGCGACGTAACTGGTTTCTGTTGTGTTTGCTAAAGTCATACATTTAGCATGCAACCCATCAACTATTTTTAACAAACCTGCAGTCATTTTACATTTACATTTTAGTCACTTAGCAGACGCTCTTATCCAGAGCGACTTACAGTTAGTGAGTGCATGCATTCTTTTTATTTTTAATACTGGCCCCCCGTAGGAATCGAACCCACAACCCTGGAGTTGCAAACGCCATGCTCTACCAACTGAGCTACATCCCTGCCAGCCTTTCCCTCCCCTACCCTGGACGCACGCCAAACTGTGCGCCGCCCCATGGGTCTCCCTGTCGCAGCCAGCTACGACAGAGCCTGGATTCGAACCAGGATCTCTAGTGCCACAGCTAGCACTGTGATGCAGTGCCTTAGACCACTGCGCCACTCCGGATGGGGCTGCTAGGGAGCCTTTGGCCATGCTGTGTGGACTCATTGCAACAGCCACAGTTGAGGGTGAATCTGTCTACCACAGAAACTGTTGAGGTGATAGCCAAAGCCTGGTTTAGTATCTGTCTACCACATAAACTGTTGAGGTGATAGCCAAAGCCTGGTTTAGTATTCACCAGAGTGTGCTTTAATTAATTGTTCCATGAGAGGAACAGGCAAAGCAGGCATGTATACTTAGGATCACAAATCAACAACAACAACAAGCACAATAGATGTAAACATAAGAAGATACATTACAAAAAAAACCTAATGTGTATATCTGTGTATATCTGAGTATATATGTGCATGTCTGTGCATATCTGAGTATATCTGAGTATATCTGTGTATATCTGAGTATATAGGAGTATATGTGTGTATATTTAGTATATATGTGTATATATGTGCATATCTGAATATATCTGTTTATATCTGAATTTATATGAGCATATCTGTGTATATCTGTGTATATCTGAGTATATAAGTGTGTATATCTGAGTAAATATGAGTATATCTGAGTATATCTGTGTATATCTGAAATATATATGTGTATATCTGAGTATATATGTGCATATATGAGTATATCTGTATATCTGAATATGTCTGAGCATATCTAAGTATATTTGTGTATATCTGAGCATATATGTGTATATCTGAGTATATAGGAGTATATCCGTGTATATTTGAGTATATCTGTGTATATCTGAGTATATCTGTGTATATATGTGTATATCTGAGTTTAAATGTGTATATCTGAGTATATATGAGTATATCTGAGTATATCTGTGTATATTTTAAAATATCTGAGTATATCTGTGTATATCAGTGTATGTCTTTGTATAGCTGAGTATATCTTTGTATATCTGAGTATGTCTGTGTATATCTGAGTATATATGAGTATATATGAGAGTATCTGAGTATATCTGAGCATATCTGAGTATATATGTGTATATTTGTGTATATCGGAGTATAACTGTGTATATCTGAGTATTTCTGTGTATATCGGAGTATATAGGAACATATCTGTATATATTTGAGAATATCTGAGTATATCTGTGTATATCTGAATATATCTGAGTATATCTGTGTATATCTGAGTACATCTGTGTATATGTGAGTATATCTATGTATATATGTGTATATCTGAGTATATATGTGTATCAGTATATCTGAGTATACAGTTGAAGTAGGAAGTTTACATACACTTAGGTTGGAGTCATTAAAACTTGTTTTTCAACCACTCCACAAATTTCTTGTTAACCAACTATAGTTTTGGCAAGTCGGTTAGGACATCTACTTTGTGTATGACACAAGTAATTTTTCCAACAATTGTTTACAGACAGATTATTTCACTTATAATTCATTGAATCACAATTTCAGTGGGTCAGATGTTTAAATACACTAAGTTGACTGTGCCTTTAAACAGCTTGGAAAATTCCAGAAAAGGATGTAATGGCTTTAGAAGCTTCTGATAGGCTAATTTACATCATTTGAGTCCATTGGAGGTGTACCTGTGGATGTATTTCAAGGCATACCTTCAAACTCAGTGCCTCTTTGCTTGACATCATGGGAAAATCAAAAGAAGTCAGCCAAGACCTCAGAAAAAAATTGTACACCTCCACAAGTCTGGTTCATCCTTGGGAGCAATTTCCAAATGCCTGAAGGTACTCACGTTCATCTGTACAAACAATAGACGCAAGTATAAACACCATGGGACCACACAGCCTTCATACCGCTCAGGAAGGTGACGCATTCTGTCTCCTAGAGATGAACGTACTTTTGTGCGAAAAGTGCTAATCAATCCCAGAACAACTGCAAAGGACCTTGTGAAGATGCTGGAGGAAACAGGTACAAAAGTATCTATATCCACAGTAAAACGAGTCCTATATCGACATAACCCGAAGCCGCCAGCAAGGGAAGAAGCCACTTCTCCAAAACCATCATAAAAAAGCCAGACTACGGTTTGCAACTGCACATGGGGACAAAGATCGTATTTTTGGAGAAATGTCCTCTGGTCTGATGAAAAAAAAATAGAACTGTTTGGCCATAATGACCATCATTATGTTTGGAGGAAAAAGCAGGGACTTGCAAGCCGAAGAACACCATCCCAGCCGTGAAGCACGGGGTGGCAGCATCATGCTGTGGGGGTGCTTTGCTGCAGGAGGGACTGGTGCACTTCACAAAAATAGATGGCATTATGAGGAAGGAAAATTAGTGTGATAATATTGAAGCAACATTTCAAGACATCAGTCAGGAAGTTAAAGCTTGGTCGCAAATGAATCTTCCAAATGGACAATGACCCCAAGCATACTTCCAAAGGTGTGGCAAAATGGCTTAAGGACAACAAAGTCAAGGTATTGGAGTGGCCATCACAAAGCCTTGACCTCAGTCCTATAGAACATTTATGTGCAGAAAAGAAGAGGCGTAAAGTGCGAGCAAGTAGACCCTACAAACCTGACTCAGTTACACCAGCTCTGTCAGGAGGAATGGGCCAAAATTCACCTAACTTATTGTGGGAAGCTTGTGGAAGACTACCCGATACGTTTGACCCAAGTTAAACAATTTAAAGGCAATGTTACCAAATACTAATTGAGTGTATGTAAACTTCTGACCCACTGGGAATGTGATGAAATAAATAAAAGCTGAAAGAAATCATTCTCTCTACTATTATTCTGACATTTCACATTCTTAAAATAAAGTGGTGATCCTAACTGACCTAAAACAGGGAATCTTTACTAGGATTAAATGTCAGGAATTGTGAAAAACTGAGTTTAAATGTATTTGGCTAAGGTGTGTGTAAATTTCCGACTTCAACTGTATATGAGTGTATCTGAGTATATCTGTGTATATATTTTTACATCTGAGTATATATGTGCATATCGGACTATGTCTGAGTATATCTATGTATCTAAGAATATCTAAGTACAGTGGGGGAAAAAAGTATTTAGTCAGCCACCAAGGCCTGTAATTTTCATCATAGGTACACGTCAACTATGACAGACAAATTGAGAAAAAGACATCCAGAAAAATCCAGAAAATCACATTGTAGGATTTGTAATGAATTTATTTGAAAATTATGGTGGAAAATAAGTATTTGGTCACCTACAAACAAGCAAGATTTCTGGCTCTCACAGACCTGTAACTTCTTCTTTAAGAGGCTCCTCTGTCCTCCACTCGTAACCTGATTTAATGGCACCTGTTTGAACTTGTTATCAGTATAAAAGACACCTGTCCACAACCTCAAACAGTCACACTCCAAACTCTACTATGGCCAAAACCAAAGAGCTGTCAAAGGACACCAGAAACAAAATTGTAGACCTGCACCAGGCTGGGGAAGACTGCATCTGCAATAGGTAAGCAGCTTGGTTTGAAGAAATCAACTGTGGGAGCAATTATTAGAAATGGAAGACATACAAGACCACTGATGATCTCCCTCGATCTGGGGCTCCACGCAAGATCTCACCCGTGGTCAAAATGATCACAAGAACGGAGCAAAATCCCAAAACCACGCTGGGGGGACCTAGTGGATGACCTGCAGAGAGCTGGGACCAAAGTAACAAAGCCTACCATCAGTAACACACTACGCCGCCAGGGACACAAATCCTGCAGTGTCAGACGTGTCCCCCTGCTTAAGCCAGTACATCTCAGGCCCGTCTGAAATTTGCTAGAGTGCATTTGGATGATCTAGAAGAGGATTGGGGGAGAATGTCATATGGTCAGATGAAACCAAAAATAGAACTTTTTGGTAAAAACTCAACTCGTCGTGTTTGGAGGACAAAGAATGCTGAGTTGCATCCAAAGAACACCAACCTACTGTGAAGCATGGGGGTGGAAACATCATGCTTTGGGCTGTTTTTCTGCAAAAGCGACCAGGACGACTGATCCGTGTAAAGGAAAGAATGAATGGGGCCATGTATCGTGAGATTTTGAGTCAAAACCTCCTTCCATCAGCAAGGGCATTGAAGATGAAACGTGGCTTGGTCTTTCAGCATGACAATGATCCCAAACACACCGCCCGGGCAACGAAGGAGTTTCCAGATCTCAACCCCATAGAAAATCTTTGGAGGGAGTTGAAAGTCTGTGTTGCCCAGCGACAGCCCCAAAACATCACTGCTCTAGAGGAGATCTGCATGGAGGAATGGGCCAAAATACCAGCAACAGTGTGTGAAAACCTTGTGAAGACTTACAGAAAACGTTTGACCTGTGTCTGTGACACTCTGGCTCCAGGACTTGTGTAATTGAGCCAGGGTGTATGTTGTTTTGTTGGGTTTTGGGTGAATTTTTATGTTTGCATGTCTGTCACGTTTATTTATATGTTTGGTTGTCTAGGTTGTTGTTTTCTATGTTTGGTCAATGACTCCCAATCGGAGGTAACGAGTGTCAGCTGTCGGCTCGTTATCTCTGATTGGGAGCCATATTTAAACTGTGTGTTTTCACCTTGTGGTTGTGGGTTTTTGTTCCAGAGTTCTATGTTTCCGTTTAAGTCGTTTGTACTGTTGGACTTCACGAGTCGTCTTTTGTTTTGTAGTTTCGTGCTTTCTTTATTAAAATCATGTTCACTCGCAACGCTGCGCTTTGGTCCGCTTCATTATTGGTAGACGATCGTGACAGAAAAACCCACCATCAAAGGACCAAGCAGCGTGTCAAGCGGCAACAGGATTTATGGACGCCTATCAAGGATTCATGGACATGGGAGGAGATACTGGATGGAAAGGGTCCTTGGGCGCAACCGGGAGAATATCGCCGCCCTCGTGAAGAGCTGGAGGCAGCTAAAGACGAGAGGAGGCGGTATGAGGAGGCAGCAAGGAGTCAAGGCTGGAAGCCCGTGGGTACTACCCAAGAATTTCTTGGGGGGGGGGCTAAAAGGGAGTGTGGCGAAGTCAGGTAGGAGACCTGCGCCCACTCCCTGGACTGATCGTCGGAAGGACGAGAGGCAACCCCAAGAAATTTTTTGGGGGGGGCACATGGCTTGGGCGACTGAGCAGCAGGAGGCTGCCACAAGGCAGATGCAGAAGGCTACCAGGTTAAGGGGGCTGACGGAGGCAGAGAAGGGACGGATTCAGGGAGGCTACCAGGTTAAGGGGGCTACTGGGAAAGCAGGGAAGGAAGGTGTAGAGGCACGGCGAGAGGTACTGGGGTGTGTAACCAGTCCGGTCCGGCCGTTCCTAATCCCGAGGTACAGCCAGTAGTGTGTGTGTCCCCAGTACGGTACGGCCTGTTCCGGCCCCTCGCACTAAGTGTATGGTGCGCGTCCGCCAGCCCGGTTCGGCTGTTCCTGCCACCGCACCAAGTGTACGGTGCGCGCGCCAGCCCAGCCCGGCCTGTTCCGGCCCCTCGCACTAAGGTGTACGTGCACGTCGCCAGCCCGGTTCGGCCTGTTCCTGCCACCCGCACAAAAGTGTATGCGGTCTGCGCGTCGCCAGCCCAGCCCGGCCTGTTCCTGAGCCTCGTACGAAGCCTACGGTGCGCGTCGCCAGCCCGACCCGGCCTGTTGCTTCTCCCCGCACTAGGCCTTACGTGTCCCCAGAGTCCTGTCTGCGTCCTGTTGCTTCTCCCCGCACTAGCCCTGAGATGCGTGTCCTCAGCCCCCGGGACCACCAGTTCGGCACCACGCACTAGGCCTTAGTGCGTCCCCAGGGTCCAGCATGCCCTGTTGCTGCTCCCCGCACTAAGCCCTGAGATGCGTGTCCTCAGCCCGGGACCACCAGTTCCGGCACCACGCACTAGGCCTTATGTGCGCCCCCAGGGTCCAGCATGCCCTGTTGCTTCTCCCCGCACTTAAGCCCTGAGATGCGTGTCCTCAGCCCGGTACCTCCAGTTCCGGCACCACGCATCAGGCCTACGGTGCGCCTCAGACGGCCAGAGTCTGCCGTCTTGCCCAACGGCGCCTGAACTGCCCCGTCTGCCCAACGGCGCCTGAACTGCCCGTCTGCCCAACGGCGCCTGAACTGCCCGTCTGCCCAAGGCGCCTGAACTGCCCGTCTGCCCAACGCGCCTGAACTGCCCGTCTGCCCAACGCCGTCTGAACTGCCTGTCTGCCCAACGCCGTCTGAACCGTCCGTCTGCCAAGCGCTGCATAAGCCGCCCGTCTGCCACGAGCCTTCAGAGCCGTCCGCCAGACCCGGGCCGCTGAGTCTTCCGCCAGACAGGATCAGCCAGAGCCTTCCGACAGACAGGATCAGCCAGAGCCTTCCGCCAGACAGGATCAGCCAGAGCCTTCCGCCAGACAGGATCAGCCAGGGAGCCTTCCGCTCAGACAGGATCAGCCAGAGCCTTCCACCAGACAGGATCAGCCAGAGCCTTCCCGCCAGACAGGATCAGCCAGAGCCGTCAGCCAGCCAAGAGCAGCCAGATCCGTCAGCCAGCCGCCATGAGCAGCCAGATCCGTCAGCCAGCCGAGCAGAGATCCGTCAGCCGCCGAGCAGCCAGATCCGCCAGCCAGCCGCGAGCAGCCAATCCGTCAGCCAGCCACGAGCAGCCAGATCCGTCAGCCAGCCATCGCGGCGAGCAGCCAGATCCGTCAGCCAGCCACGAGCAGCCAGATCCGTCAGCCAGCCTGCGAGCAGCCAGATCCGTCAGCCAGCCATGAGCAGCCAGATCCGCCAGCCAGCCATGGGCAGCCAGATCCGCAGCCAGCCATGAGCAGCCAGATCCGTCAGCCAGCCATGGGCAGCCAGATCCGCCAGCCAGCCGCGAGCAGCCAGATCCGTCAGCCAGCCATGAGCCGTCCAGCCAGGATCCGCCAGAGCCGTCCAGCCGGGATCCGCCAGAGCCGTCCAGCCGGGATCCGCCAGAGCCGTCCAGCCGGGATCCGCCAGAGCCGCCCAGCCGGGATCCGCCAGAGCCGCCCAGCGGGATCCGCCAGAGCCGTCCAGCCGGGATCCGCCAGAGCCGTCCAGCGGGATCCGCAGAGCCGAGCGGGATCCGCCAGAGCCGTCCAGCGGGATCCGCCAGAGCCGACCAGCCAGGATCCGCCATTCAGCCTGGTACTGCCCCTTAGTCCGGTACTGCCCCTTAGTCGGTACAGCCTTAGTCCGGTGCTGCCCCTTAGTCCGGTGCCGCCCCTTAACCCAGTGGGGTTTTAGTTGGGGGTGGTCATGTGGAGGAGGCTAGGGAAGCGGGTGGTGACTAAGGTGGGGTGGGACCACGACCAGGGGCAGAACCGCCACCGTGGACAGACGCCCACCCAGACCCTCCCCTAGACTGTATGCTGGTGCGCCCGGAGTTCGCAAATTTAGGGGGGGGTACTGTGACACTCTGGCTCCAGGACTTGTGTAATTGAGCCAGGGTGTATGTTGTTTTGTTGGGTTTTGGGTGAATTTTTATGTTTGCATGTCTGTCACGTTTATTTCTATGTTTGGTTGTCTAGGTTGTTGTTTTCTATGTTTGGTCAATGACTCCCAATCGGAGGTAACGAGTGTCAGCTGTCGGCTCGTTATCTCTGATTGGGAGCCATATTTAAACTGTGTGTTTTCACCTTGTGGTTGTGGGTTTTTGTTCCAGAGTTCTATGTTTCCGTTTAAGTCGTTTGTACTGTTGGACTTCACGAGTCGTCTTTTGTTTTGTAGTTTCGTGCTTTCTTTATTAAAATCATGTTCACTCGCAACGCTGCGCTTTGGTCCGCTTCATTATTGGTAGACGATCGTGACAGTGTCATTGCCAACAAAGGGTATATAACAAAGTATTGAGAAACTTTTGTTATTGACCAAATACTTATTTTCCACCATAATTTGCAAATAAATTCATTAAAAATCCTACAATGTGATTTTCTGGAAAAAAACAATCTTATTTTGTCTGTCATAGTTGACGTGTACCTATGATGAAAATTACAGGCCTCTCTCATCTTTTTAAGTGGGAGAACTTGCACAATTGGTGGCTGACTAAATACTTTTCCCCCCACTGTATCTGAGTATATTTGAGTATATCTGAGGACATCTGAGTATATATGAGTATATATGAGTATATGTGAGTATATGTGAGTATATTTGAGTATATTTGAGTATATTTGAGTATATTTGAGTATATTTGAGTATATTTGAGTATTTCTGTGTATGTCTAAGGACGCAGGCACAGCCAGGCACATCCAGGCACACAGGCACTGCCAGGCACTGCCTAGCACAGCTAAACACAGCCAGGCACAGCCAGGCACTGCCTAGCACAGCTAAACACAGCCAGGCACAGCCAGGCACTGCCTAGCACAGCTAAACACAGCCAGGTACAGCCAGGCACAGCCAGGGACATCCGGGAACACAGGCACAGCCAGGCACTGCCTAGCACAGCTAAACACAGCCAGGCACAGCCAGGCACAGCCAGGGGGTAGTCTGGGGGTAGAGACTCTTGGCCAGTCTTCCAGTTTTTGCCATGATGCTCCTGTACTGCCCGCATCTGAGTGTTGGAAGCGGTGAGAACAGGCCATGGCTCGGGTGGCTGGGGTCTCTGATTATCTTCTTGGCCTTGCTGCGACACCTGGTGTCGTAGGTATCCTGGTGGAAAGGGCAGTGTGCACCCAGTGGTGCGTTCGGCTGAGCGACCCCTCCCTGTAACGTTTACGGTCCGAGGCGGTGGGAGTTGCCGTAAAAGGCTGTGATGCAGTCCTAGATGGTGTTCCTGTAGAACACAGTTCCTGTAGAACACAGTTCCTGTAGAACACAGCTAGGGCCCTTGGGGATAGGCCGAAATTCTTCAGCATCCTGAGGTTGAAGAGTGTCGCCGTGCCTTCCTCACCACGGTGTCTGTGCGGTAGAGGGAGAGAAAAAAAGAGGGGAGAGAAAGAAATAAAGAAAGGTGATATTACTCTGTCTGATCCCTCTCTACATGATCAAACCCCTCCACCTCTTCTCCCTCCTTCCCAAAGAATCATAGTAAATAAATGGCGGGCCTTTGCCTGGTAATAGCTTACATGATCGAAGGTGATGTCAACACCCCGGGCTGTGTAAAAGAGTTTGGGGCTGGATTAGTGTGCCAAGTCTATCTCTCTTACTTTATGACCGGACAGAAAAAAATAATCATATTTTTTCTGGCCACAAATTACCACGCGGCTCCCCTCTCCTCCCACCCACATAAGCAAGGCTTGGATTTATAGCTGAGAGCAAGCACCTGACATGGGAAATTTACTGGGAGGCTTCAGACCCTCAATCCACTAGGAGAGAGAGAGAGGGAGCGAGAGAGAGAGAGAGAGAGAGAGAGAGAGAGAGAGAGAGAGAGAGAGAGAGAGAGAGAGAGAGAGAGAGAGAGAGAGAGAGAGGAGAGATGGAGAGAGAGAGAGAGAGAGAGAGCGAGAGAGAGAGAGAGAGAGAGAGAGAGAGGAGAGAGAGAGAGAGAGAGAGAGAGAGAGAGAGAGAGAGAGAGAGAGAAGGAGAGAGAGAGAGAGAGAGAGAGAGAGGTTAGAGAATAAAGGAGAATTCCTGTGGTGGAGGATGAGTCAGAAGACTCATTTTACTGTAGCATACCACTGTACTGTAGCATACAACTGTACTATAGCATACCACTGTACTATAGCATACCACTGTATTATTGCAT
>NW_025534935.1:0-130291 GCF_020615455.1 Coregonus clupeaformis
GTGCAGCTCTAGCAGGGCAGAAAAACTTGTTGGAAAATCGGTCTTGCATGCCTCATAAATTCACTAAAATAGCCTAAAGTTTGCCTGTTCCTCTGGTAATTTAAATTGAGTAAAAGAAAAAACTTTGTTTTTCAGTTTGGGATTTTTCTTATCGTTAAGGATCCCAATTTCCTTTTAACATTTAAACGTTCACACCCATAGTAGCAATGGGATCCCCCTCTTTTTTAACAAAGGCCAAAAATGCTTTCAAAAAAAGTTCCCACGATTGCATTAAGAACTGTTGTGCAATGACTGCTTCTCAGAATACGCTTCCCAGCCTATGGCTCTCGCAACTTGAATGCACCTCGAGAGGAATATTTATCTCAGATAGAACACACAACAAGCAGACTAGGTAAATAGGTCAACTCTTCTACTATGGGGTTGTCCGATTTTGTTTTAATAACATTACATGGCAAAAACAGTAGCAATGGAAAGTTACATCCTGAGTGATGAAGTATAGACTTTGAATGACTTGGCCAGCAGCTACAGTAGGCTACACAGCGCTGTTTGAGTTGAGCGCTGCGGTGGTGAGCATTTTAGACTATTTAATTCCCTTCATCTGCACATCGGAGTGTCAGCAACAATCATGCATGTCAGTTCAGTGCACACAGTGTAACAGAAAATTAAATATTTCAGAATACATTTATTTGGGAATTTATTTCGTAGAACAACCATGCTTCAGTAGGTACAGTGGGGAAAAAAAGTATTTAGTCAGCCACCAATTGTGCAAGTTCTCCCACTTAAAAAGATGAGAGGCCTGTAATTTTCATCATAGGTACACGTCAACTATGACAGACAAATTGAGAGAAAAAAATCCAGAAAATCACATTGTAGGATTTTTTATGAATTTATTTGCAAATTATGGTGGAAAATAAGTATTTGGTCACCTACAAACAAGCAAGATTTCTGGCTCTCACAGACCTGTAACTTCTTCTTTAAGAGGCTCCTCTGTCCTCCACTCGTTACCTGTATTAATGGCACCTGTTTGAACTTGTTATCAGTATAAAAGACAACAACCTCAAACAGTCACACTCCAAACTCCACTATGGCTAAGACCAAAGAGCTGTCAAAGGACACCAGAAACAAAATTGTAGACCTGCACCAGGCTGGGAAGACTGAATCTGCAATAGGTAAGCAGCTTGGTTTGAAGAAATCAACTGTGGGAGCAATTATCAGGAAATGGAAGACATACAAGACCATTATCAGTGGTCTTGTATGTCTTCCATTTCCTGATAATTGCTCCCACAGTTGATCTGGGGCTCCACGCAAGATCTCACCCCGTGGGGTCAAAATGATCACAAGAACGGTGAGCAAAAATCCCAGAACCACACCAACCTAGTGAATGACCTGCAGAGAGCTGGGACCAAAGTAACAAAGCCTACCATCAGTAACACACTACGCCGCCAGGGACTCAAATCCTGCAGTGCCAGACGTGTCCCCCTGCTTAAGCCAGTACATGTCCAGGCCCGTCTGAAGTTTGCTAGAGTGCATTTGGATGATCCAGAAGAGGATTGGGAGAATGTCATATGGTCAGATGAAACCAAAATATAACCTTTTGGTAAAAACTCAACTCGTCGTGTTTGGAGGACAAAGAATGCTGAGTTGCATCCAAAGAACACCATACCTACTGTGAAGCATGGGGGTGGAAACATCATGCTTTGGGGCTGTTTTTCTGCAAAGGGACCAGGACGACTGATCCGTGTAAAGGAAAGAATGAATGGGGCCATGTATCGTGAGATTTTGAGTGAAAACCTCCTTCCATCAGCAAGGGCATTGAAGATGAAACGTGGCTGGGTCTTTCAGCATGACAATGATCCCAAACACACCGCCCGGGCAACGAAGGAGTGGCTTCGTAAGAAGCATTTCAAGGTCCTGGAGTGGCCTAGCCAGTCTCCAGATCTCAACCCCATAGAAAATCTTTGGAGGGAGTTGAAAGTCCGTGTTGCCCAGTGACAGCCCCAAAACATCACTGCTCTAGAGGAGATCTGCATGGAGGAATGGGCCAAAATACCAGCAACAGTGTGTGAAAACCTTTGACCTGTGTCATTGCCAACAAAGGGTATATAACAAAGTATTGAGAAACTTTTGTTATTGACCAAATACTTATTTTCCACCATAATTTGCAAATAAATTCATTAAAAATCCTACAATGTGATTTTCAGGATTTTTTTTTCTCATTTTGTCTGTCATAGTTGACGTGTACCTATGATGAAAATTACAGGCCTCTCATCTTTTTAAGTGGGAGAACTTGCACAATTGGTGGCTGACTAAATACTTTTTTTCCCCACTGTATTAGGCTATGTCATCTCCAAAAAATGACCTCTCCAGAATACATATGAAGGAAATCAGTCGCAGTGACAAAGAACTTTAACCCCTCTGACAGACTCACAGGGAGAAAAATAGCTGAGCGCAGGCTTGCACTGGTTTCCCAGGATACAGCAGGCTGAGATTTCCCCTCTGGAAGCCCCTTATGACAGTCCATTACCCTCAGTTCACCATCCCCCATACTAGAGATTGACTGCGCAACAGCCTGGATTTATGGGGTGTCCATCTTTGACGTTTTACAATGCTATGTTTATGTGTTATGTAACCATGTTAAGTATGTATAACTACAAAAATGGTAATTGGGTAATCATGAATTTTGCTTGATATGAACCTACAGGAAATTGCTTGTGCATTCTGAAAGATTCCCTGCTGCTAGCTAGGCTAACTTATCAAAACATCTTAAATTAATGATCAATTCTCCCAAGAATACTATATTTTTAAGACCGAGAAAGCTATCAGGTCAAGACTAGCTATATGTCTTACAAATGGATATGCCTCCTCAAGACGCAAATGTTGTACGTTCTATTTGGCCTAGATTTGAGCAGTCCCATGGGTAAGTCAAAGGGGAAAAATAACCTTGTAGCATCTTGTACTAAGCCTTCCCTGAATGTGAATGACAGCTCAAGCCTTTGATTTTCAATACCTGGAATGATGCCCAGACACCTTTGAACCATAAATCCTACTTCATGTGTATAAGCATAAACTGTTTAGGAATAGGCCTAATTAATCTGTATTGGTGTCAGGAACACTTACACTGCCTACGTATAAGCTCCACAAAAAGACAGAGTCCTAGGTCTTCTCTTTCAGACATTTTTAAAGTTGTTATTGGCACTACCACTGTCAGAGCCTGGGCAATGTGGCTGTGGCATGCATTAGGCCTATTCAGCAATGTGATTTGTGCCAATAACAAACAGAAAAGTATCACATTTACAGTACCATGAATGTCATGCCTAACATTTACTTTCTACAAATATGACGCACAGATTATGTATGGGAATCATTCTCCTGACAAAAATACTATTGCTGTTTAATTTGACGTAGGCTACTTAGCCTACTGTATGGGAATAGAGCAAAAAGGAATTGTTTGGTCTCAAGAGAGAAATCTCTCATTTAGGGTTAGCACTGATTAGAGGGCACAGAGGTTTAAATATCTGTTATTGAGAAATACAGGATATGAGGCGGCTTCATTTATGCCCCAGTAGCCCCCGGCCTTCACAGGTCTGAAAGACATTGGTAGTTGAAGGATTATGTCAGACCCTCAACCTAGCTGATTGGAGAGACTGGATGGAACTAATCATCTATCAAGCTCTTTCAGATATGTGAACACCCAAGGGGCAGGGGGCAAGGCTAGGGGAAGGGAATAAGGTTTGAAATGGGACCTGGTTAAAGTCTTTCGAGGGGTAGTTTTCAAGAGGTTCAAACCTGGGTAACATTAGGCTACACCTGTTTTTTCTATGACATTCTTGAGAGAGGGCTGCTTCCCTCAGGATCTAGGAATTCATCTGAGAGCCCTCGGGGGCCACCAGTCAGACACTCCAGTGCAAAATGCAAAAATCTACTTTTTCTAAAAGCTACTTTCAAACTAGCTAGTGGTAGTCCTACATTTCATAGCCAGAATTAGGTGAAATCAAAAACCATGAAACACTAGAATCAATCCTGTTCATCTGGGATTTGTTACACCCCCCCCTTCCCAACCACCATCAAAGATTCCATTGTGACATTCTAAACTCTGATGAGAGTCTGAGAGAACAGCATATTTTAAGCATTGCGGCATGAGCAACACTAGAATGCTTTGTTAACGGAAATATCACTCTGGTTCGTCCAGTTAGTTGAAAGAATAAACATAGCCATGAGACAAAAGGAAAAAAAATAGACATCTTGTGACTATTGGGCTCATGGGCTGACTCTCACACACGTAACAGGAAACTAAATGAAAAAGGGATCTGCTGATCAATACATTAGTGACACCAACAACAAAAACTAACAACTGGTCCATGGTCAGGGACAGGGCTAGTCAGGCGTTGGATCAGTAGTCAGGGAGAGAGTGAACACAGAGGCAGGAATCTGCAGAGCAATGACTTTATTTCCATAGCAACAGAGCTGTGACAGAACTCAACAGGAATATCTGTGATAAGAGACTATCTATGAGGAAAAACATGCAACAAACCAAAGAGCTTCTCAGTAAGTGTTAGAAAGATGCAGTATGACAAAGTCCTCTCTCTACAGGCAAACAAATCCAGCTGAATATTAGGCCATCTATGGCTAGTTTTTCATCCAATTAGTGACAGATTTTCATGCCAATATTCTAAAATCTGCATTAAGAAAATAAGCGCATTTTCCTACCAGTGGTGTTTCCACCAAACTGACTTGATGCAGATAAAATCAGTGGGTGGTGACAGTCCCTTTCCCCCTCATAACTGGTGGTGCACATGTAGCCTATAGCCTGTTTTAAATCAATATTATTGAATTTTGTAAGCTTATACAGTGCCTTCGGAAATATTCAGACCCCTTGACTTTTTCCACATTTTGTTACAGCCGGAATTAAAACACTTTTTTTTATCATCCTCAGCAATCTACACACAATACCCCATAATGACAAAGCAAAAACAGGTTTAAAATGTTTTGCAAATGTATTAAAAATAACAGAAATACCTTTACGTAAGTATTCAGACCCTTTGCTATGAGACTCAAAATTGAGCTCAGGTGCATCCTATTTCCATTGATCATCTTTGAGATGTTTCTACAACTTGATTGGAGTCCACCTGTGGTAAATTCAATTGATTGGACATGATTTGGAAAGGCACAAACCTGTCTATATAAGTTGACCGTGCATGTCAGAGCAAAAACCAAGCCATGAGGTAAAAGGAATTGTCCATAGAGCTCCGAGACAGGATTGTGTCGAGGCACAGATCTGGGGAAGGGTACCAAAAATCCTGGCAGCATTGAAGGTCCCCAAGAACACAGTGGCCTCCATCATTCTTAAATGGAAGAAGTTTGGAACCACCAAGATTCTTCCTAGAGCTGGCCGCCCGGCCAAACTGAGCAATCGGGGGAGAGGGGCCTTGGTCAGGGAGGTGACCAAGAACCCGATGGTCACTGCCAAGTGTCACGTCTGGAGGAAACCTGGCATCATTCCTACGGTGAAGCATGGTGGTGGCAGCATCATGCTGTAGGGATGTTTTTTAAGCGGCAGGGACTGGGAGACTAGGGAGGATCAAGGCAAAGATGAACGGAGCAAAGTACAGAGAGATCCATGATGAAAACCTGCTCCAGAGCGCTCAGGACCTCAGACTGGGGCTAAGGTTCACCTTCCAACAGGACAACGACCCTAAGCACACAGCCAAGACAACGCAGAAACTCCCCAAATACAGGAGTGACAAGCTTGTAGCATCATACCCAAGAAGACTTGAGGCTGTAATCGCTGCCAAAGGTGCTTCAACAAAGTACTGAGTAAAGGGTCTGAATAATTATGTAAAATTATTATTATTATTTTTTTTTATACATTTGCAAAAAATGCTAAAAACCAGTTTTTGCTTTGTCATTATGGGGTATTGTGTGTAGATTGATAAGGGGGGAAAAACTATTTAATCAATTTTAGAATAAGGTTGTAAAGTATCAAAATGTGGAAAAAGTCAAGGGGTCTGCATACTTTCCCAATGCACTGTAAAAAGCACTTTCCCTGAAGTTTTAATGTACCGAATAAAAAAAAATGTGTTTCCATCGCATTTTCAACTCTATCGACAGTTGTCACAAAATGTTGCGTTTAATAGCTAAATGTGCCTACTCTGGTCTTGGCATGGGCACTCTAGCCAACAGCTTGCAGATACAGTGCGGGTAGGTTGTGCAGGTAGGCTAGTCTACCTGCACTGTGAAGTTCATCATAACTTATTTAATCTGTAACCTAATAAACTGCATAGTTTCCCCGAGTCGTAGTGGGAGGACCACACAACATATCATCACGTGACTCCAAGTTTACTTCAATATAATGGTTATTTATCAATATTTACACATAAGAGCGTTTCCACTGACATTTCTCGCATAATTCATATTACGATAAAAGATCACCATGTCGAACAATTTTACCAATTTTAGTTTCCATCACAGCCGTCGTGATTTTATTTTTTATACAGTATGACTTTACTTGCATAAAAACTGTGGATGGAAACGTGGTTTATGTCAAGTCAATCTCCATAGAGGATGGTTTCGTCATTCTGCATGTAGTAAAACAAACTACTGAAAAGTAGAATATCTCCTCAAGCTTTGGATGACAGACAATAATGCAATGTCTGAAAATGTGACAAGCTCAACGCAAACAGAAACCAAAGGGTAAAGAGGGGGCTGTGACAAATCTCTGTTGGAAATGTTGGTTTACTACAAAGGAGAGATGAGATGCCCAACAACTGGTCTATCCTCATAAAAACTCAGACCCATTTAGGCTACTAACAGTGTATTTGGCCTATTTAAAAAAAAAATATATCAAAACCAGAGACAGCAGCATTGTCAACCTGATTCCACGATGATAAAACAACCCAAAAATTAGAGAGATGTTTATATTGGTAAAAACGTCCTAATTCTTCAGATCACTTGTGGATCAACAAGATATTAGGTAGCAGGTCACACTTTTCTCTCTCCATACTGCAGCGACACAAACAGGAAATACATTCCACATGACCACAGAAGGCAGACATGGCAATAGAAGCTGCCTTTTGCTCAACAACAATACCAAAGACCTCTGTGTTGTAGTAGCACATATTTGAAGGATATGTGGGGATTATTCAAATCCTTTAAATCCGTTAATAAGATAGTCAGTTGAGTTGGACAGTACTGTTTGAATGTGTCTTATGTGTGTAACATTCAGCCACACAGAGGTGTTCACAATCAATAATATCATTTAAAAACTAAACCTCAGGCCGGCCCCAGGTGGTGAGGGTAGGCAACAACTAGGGCTGGCACAATTATCAGATAATCGTGTAACCGACAATTATGGACAATAACCATGAGCAAAAACAATTTGTCATAATCTTCTTAATACATTCATTTTTAGGAGAAGGGGGAATTTACTTTTATATTCAAGCAGATATAGTTTACCCAACAGCAATTTTTAAGTTTTACATGAAGTGGGTAAAATTGGTAATAATTTTACGAGCAGAACTGCAATGTCGGGAGGAGAAGCTTCATTTCCAAAAGTCCCAAGCTGTCAAAGCAATTAGTTTTGGAGCTGGGGGTGTCACCAAAGCTGTGTTGTATTCATTACATATGTCATAGATCATTTTCAAAGCTGCATTATGATGCATTACAAGCTCAAAACATATAACAAAAATGACAACTATGATAATAACGTCAACATTTGCATAACAATTAATTGTTACCCAGAATTCCATAATCTTCACAGCTCTAGCAACACCTCCGCCACGCTGACCCTCAACACGGGGGCCCCCTCAGGGGTTTGTGCTTAGTGCTCTCCTGTACTCCCTGTTTACCCAAGACTGCGTGGCCACGCACGACTCCAACACCATCAAGTTTGCTGACGACACAGTGGTAGGTCTGATCACCGACGAGTCAGCCTACAAGGAGGAGGTCAGAGACTTAGCAGTGTGGTGCCAGGTCAACAACAACCTCTCCCTCAACTTCAATAAGACCAAGGCAATGATCGTGGACTATAGTACAAAGAGGGGAGAGCTTGCCCCCATCAACATTGACGGGGCTGTTGTGGAGCAGGTCGAGAGCTTCAAGTTCCTTGGCGTCCACATCACTAAAGATGGACCACACACACCCATACAATCGTGAAGAGGCCAAGGCAGAGCCCTTTCCCCCTCAGGAGGCTGAAAAGTTTTGGCATGAGCCCTCGGATCCTTCTACAGCGGCACCAACGAGAGCATCTCGAGTGGCTGCATCACCACTCTGTATGGCAAATGCACCGCCCTTGACCGCAAAGCGCTACAGAGGGTGGTGCAGACAGCCCAGTACATCACTGGGGCCGAGCTCCCTGCCATCCAGGACCAGTATATCAGGCGGTGTCAGAGGAAGGCCCGATTGCCAAAGACTCCAGCCACCCAAGCCATAGACTGTTCACTCTGCTACCGGGCAAATGGTATCGGACAAACAGGCTCCGAGACAGCTTCTATCTTATTATTATCCATCTTGATGCCTAGTCACTTTACCCTGCCTTCATGTACATATCTACCAAAAATACCTTGTACCTCTCTGCACATTGATCTGGTACTGGTACTCCCTGTATATACTGTATGAAAATGTATGCACTCACTAACTGTAAGTCGCTCTGGATGAGAGCGTCTGCTAAATAACTAAAATGTAAAATAAAAAAAATAAAAAAATACTGTAGCGCCATTCTTGTGTATTTTATTCCTCATGTTACTATTATATTATTAAACTCTGCATCGTTGGGAAGGACTCGTAAACAAGCAAGTATTTCACGGTAAAGTCTACACCAGTTGTATTCGGCACGTTACAGATAAAATTTGATTTGAGTGGGAATATACTGTAATACTGGCCTTTATATTGGCAAAATGTGTCAAATTCTCAATCCAACATCACCGCCCAAGCAGAAAACTATAACTTTCAACAAATCATGCAATACCCAGATCAATATAGAATATCGAAAACAACGGTGCAGGTTACCAAATGCACCGGATAGTAAGGGCTACTCCCGTTCTGAGGATGCAGCAAGCTTGCTCCGACTGTCACTCACTGGTTAGCTTGCTATAACACACAAGCAAATGTTTATGAAAGCGAGACATAATGCAACCTAGATATACTACCACGGCTAAATACCGATAGATCACGAGTGTAAAGTCAGTAGATATCTAGCTAGCACATAGTAAGCAGATATGAGCTCGGAAGACCAGTTGGGGAGGTAGATTTTTCTTTCAAGTAAAGAGGTCACAAAATTGCCCAACCGCCTCGCTAGTTGTTATAAAAAGCCAATTTAGATTTTACCTACTATAAATCGGTGATCCTCTTTCAAATCCGACCAGCTTGGTACTAGCCGGTTGTGTTGTCAGTTCAAGTGAGCCGACTTAACCAGCTTTGAAGCATAGAAAAATGCATAGACGTAGCTCGTAGGCTAGTATTTATGAATCTGATCACTATTTAGCAGGAAGGTGCAATAGAACCTCCGCAAGCGCAGTACGCCAGTTTCATCGAAACTCATGCAGACAACAAGGGGCACTATGTTGCAAGCTATTAATACGGCCTTTTAACGCCCTAAACTGAAACGAATTCGCCTCTGTCAAGCTCGAGTGGAGAAAAAGTTCGGCAACATAATAGTTACACAAAATAAATAAGAAAATATCACTGTAACAAACGCTACCCGGTTTGGAAAAACATTAGCCACACACCCAAAGATCTAACGTTAGCAGTCAAGTAGTGGGCTGTACATTTGCAGAATACCATAGACTATTAGAAGGGTTCCCTACCTATTGTAAACATTTTTGGCCCCTCCTTAGACAAGTTTACCTAGCTTAGTTAACTAGCATTAGTTAGCTGGCTGGCTAGCTAGCTACCTTCCATGACCCTCGAAAGACACTCCTTGAAATTGCCTCGCAGGGAGGGAAAATATTTAAAATCTTTGCAAAAATAATGTCCCAAAACCAATCAATCAAACCACACTAGCTAACGTTAGCTAGTCCACATTTACATTAGATCAGGGATATGTTAGAATAAATACTAAAGCCAGTTCACTACTAAGCATTCATAGTTTGAATATCTTAGAATTTCTTGAACTGTTGCTAAATTGTAGGTTTCTGGTTAGTAGCTACTGAACGGCCACAGTACTCCCAAAGACCACAGCTAACTTAGCTAGCTAGTTATCGACAACTAATGTTAGCATTAGCTCTCTAGGTAGCTAGCTCTCTGCGACACGATTTTTTAAGATAGCACACAATAAAAACAAACCTAATACAACTGGCACAGTCGGGTACTATTCCTTGTTCTAACAACTGTGATTTGTGAGGGGTGTACATTTGTTAAGAGCTTTCAGATAAAACGTGTTTTAATCAAAGGACAGTTGATAGGCGCATCACTTACCAGCTAGCTAGGCATCAACCCTCTTGACAGCGAATGAAGTCTGTATACAACGGATGTGACGTTTCGCCATATAAACCAGAGCGCGTGAGACAAATTACAAACATCGCTTGATCACACGGATCAGACACACTCAAAAACCTCGAATTCGAAGTGAATGCAAAGGTGAAAGCTTCAGATTGAAACAGATTTTTATAATAGCATTACTTCATCACAAAGATTGTTTTATGTAGATAATATGGCATGGCATTAGCTACACATTCAAGTGTGGAAGAACAATACATTACGCTTTTGATAACTAATTTGATAATTATTTGAATCGATTAGGTGTATTTATAAACAATCCCACTGAAAGGGTAGAACATGTTTTTTTGCTACAAGAATCGAATTTTCGCACACGGGTGTTTAGGCCTATCCCGTGGAGTTCTCCGCCCTCTAGTGGTCTTTTTAAACTGGATAGGTGTAATATCACTTATCAAACACTAGAGTGCGACAAAGATTCGACACTAACATGTCTCCCACTGGACGAGACGCACTTTGGTGGTCCACACGTTGACGGTGTTCTAATAATAGAATTATCAACGACATAAATTGTTATGCAAATTTGGACTGTAACACATTTTTTTGCTACAATATTTAGCATGAATTTACATTTCCCTTGGTTCCTATTATGTTTAAAACATAATATTCATAAAAATAGTATCACATCTGGAGGCTACCCTCCTGACAATTACAGTTTATTAATTCGTTTTTACTTGTGTGCAGTAACGTTTATGTAACTTTAGAAGTTGACTTCATCTTATTCAATGTTGTCACTCCATTTTATAATTGACAGTGCTGTTGTTTTTTGTCATGGAATTTGGTAAAACTACTCGATGTCTTGAATTGTACGTTTAGTCGGTTGGTAATGTTATGGACTTAGCTACATAACATTGTCTTGATCGCTGCATTACTGATACAGTGTGTGTGGCTGTGCTGCACGTCCCAAGTATCGTGTTATTATAGGAGGGGCAAGTGTAGCGGGTTGGTTTCCCTTCAAAAGCCTCTCCTCTCGCTCCTCACAGTCTCACTCAGCCAGGGTAGTTGAGCTGAAAGGACCGCGTCCAGCACCTCTCGACACCATGGGACTCACACACGACCCAACCTTCCAGAAACTGGAGAAATGGTACCATGAACATGCTCCGCACCTCAACATGAGGAAGATGTTTGAGGAAGACAAGGAGAGATTCCACAAATTCAGGTATCTTTATGGTTGACTTTTATTTAGAAAATGTCAGTGTTTATTTGTTGAAGATACACACAGTATCCTTATTCTCAAAAAAAAGTATTACATCATCAGTGTAAAATGGGAGTTCAATTAAAATGCTGTCCATCAGAACATGTTGTCTTCACTTCAGGCTATTACCTCTAGACATAGGCTAAAACCACATAATGTGTCATCATGAACAGACGCTATTGGCAATAAAAAATGACTGTACAATTGGAGATCTTTGCTATTGCATCACTGACATAATTCAGGTGCAACTGTGTCTCCTTCCCCAAAATATGAAGTAGTGCCTTTTATCAGAGTAGCCTATGGGCTTCCACACCATAAAAAATGCACAGCACTGTCACTATGTAGACTTGTGGCTGAACTCTCTTCATGTACTGCTAGGGGGGTGCAGGTTTGTTGCCTGTCTGTATTGCTGTCTGTATTGTAATAACCCTAACCTTCATAAGTGCATTACAAGCACTTCCACACACACAAGCAAACAGTAGAATTGGGATACCCTGCTTTCCTTAGGATTAGAAAGAAGTGGGTTCAAGTTTCGATTGGGCTACCACTCAAATTCACTACAAAATGCTTGTCGGAAGTTTACATACACCTTAGCCAAATACATTTAAACTCAGTTTTTCACAATTCCTGACATTTAATCCTAGTAAACATTCCCTGTCTTAGGTCAGTTAGGATCACCAATTTATTTTAAGAATGTGAAATGTCAGAATAATAGTAGAGAGAATGATTTATTTCAGCTTTTATTTCTTTCATCACATTCCCAGTGGGTCAGAATTTTACATACACTCAATTAGTATTTGGTAGCATTGCCTTTCAATTGTTTAACTTGGGTCAAACGTTTCGGGTAGCCTTCCACAAGCTTCCCACAATAAGTTGGGTGAATTTTGGCCCATTCCACCTGACAAAGCTGGTGTAACTGAGTCAGGTTTGTAGGCCTCCTTGCTCGCACACGCTTTTTCAGTTCTGCCCACACATTTTCTATAGGATTGAGGTCAGGGCTTTGTGATGGCCACTCCAATACCTTGACTTTGTTGTCCTTAAGCCATTTTGCCACAACTTTGGAAGTATGCTTGGGGTCATTGTCCATTTGGAAGACCCATTTGCGACCAAGCTTTAACTTCCTGACTGATGTCTTGAGATGTTGCTTCAATATATCCACATAATTTTCCTTCCTCATGATGCCATATATTTTGTGAAGTGCACCAGTCCCTCCTGCAGCAAAGCACCCCCACAGCATGATGCTGCCACCCACGTGCTTCACGGTTGGGATGGTGTTCTTCGGCTTGCAAGCACCCCTTTTTCCTCCAAACATAACGATGGTCATTATGGCCAAACAGTTATATTTTTGTTTCATCAGACCAGAGGACATTTCTCAAAAAAGTACGATCTTTGTCCCCATGTGCAGGTGCAAACCATAGTCTGGCTTTTTTATGGCGGTTTTGGAGCAGTGGCTTCTTCCTTGCTGAGCGGCCTTTCAGGTTATGTCGATATAGGACTCGTTTTACTGTGGATATACAGTGGGGAGAACAAGTATTTGATACACTGCCGATTTTGCAGGTTTTCCTACTAACAAAGCATGTAGAGGTCTGTCATTTTTATCATAGGTACACTTCAACTGTGAGAGACGGAATCTAAAACAAAAATCCAGAAAATCACATTGTATGATTTTTAAGTAATTCATTTGCATTTTATTGCATGACATAAGTATTTGATCACCTACCAACCAGGAAGAATTCCGGCCCTCACAGACCTGTTAGTTTTTCTTTAAGAAACACTCCTGTTCTCCACTCATTACCTGTATTAACTGCACCTGTTTGAACTCGTTACCTGTATAAAAGACACCTGTACACGCACTCAATCAAACAGACTCCAACCTCTCCACAATGGCCAAGACCAGAGAGCTGTGTAAGGACATCAGGGATAAAATTGTAGACCTGCACAAGGCTTGGATGGGCTACAGGACAATAGGCAAGCAGCTTGGTGAGAAGGCAACAACTGTTGGCGCAATTATTAGAAAATGGAAGAAGTTCAAGATGACGGTCAATCACCCTCCGTCTGGGGCTCCATGCAAGATCTCACCTCGTGGGGCATCAATGATCATGAGGAAGGTGAGGGATCAGCCCAGAACTACACGGCAGGACCTGGTCAATGACCTGAAGAGAGCTGGGACCACAGTCTCAAAGAAAACCATTAGTAACACACTACGCCGTCATGGATTAAAATCCTGCATGGCACGCAAGGTCCCCCTGCTCAAGCCAGCGCATGTCCAGGCCCGTCTGAAGTTTGCCAATGACCATCTGGATGATCCAGAGGAGGAATGGGAGAAGGTCATGTGGTCTGATGAGACAAAAGTAGAGCTTTTTGGTCTAAACTCCACTCGCCGTGTTTGGAGGAAGAAGAAGGATGAGTACAACCCCAAGAACACCATCCCAACCGTGAAGCATGGAGGTGGAAACATCATTCTTTGGGGATGCTTTGCTGCAAAGGGGACAGGACGACTGCACCGTATTGAGGGGAGGATGGGTGGGGCCATGTATTGCGAGATCTTGGCCAACAACCTCCTTCCCTCAGTAAGAGCATTGAAGATGGAGTCGTGGCTGGGTCTTCCAGCATGACAACGACCCGAAACACACAGCCAGGGCAACTAAGGAGTGGCTCCGTAAGAAGCATCTCAAGGTCCTGGAGTGGCCTAGCCAGTCTCCAGACCTGAACCCAATAGAAAATCTTTGGAGGGAGCTGAAAGTCTGTATTGCCCAGCGACAGCCCCGAAACCTGAAGGATCTGCTGGAGAAGGTCTGTATGGAGGAGTGGGCCAAAATCCCTGCTGCAGTGTGTGCAAACCTGGTCAAGACCTACAGGAAACGTATGATCTCTGTAATTGCAAACAAAGGTTTCTGTACCAAATATTAAAAAGTTCTGCTTTTCTGATGTATCAAATACTTATGTCATGCAATAAAATGCAAATGAATTACTTAAAAATCATACAATGTGATTTTCTGGATTTTTGTTTTAGATTCCGTCTCTCACAGTTGAAGTGTACCTATGATAAAAATTACAGACCTCTATATGCTTTGTTAGTAGGAAAACCTGCAAAATCGGCAGTGTGTCAAATACTTGTTCTCCCCACTGTAGATACTTTTTGTCATGCGGTGAGGTGTATGTGTGGTGGAAGTCAGGCGCAGGACACCGAGGCTCAGTCCAACAGAGTTTACTCAAAATTTCCAAAAGGAAACGGAAAACAAACGACCTCAAAACAACAAGAGGCGAGCATTTACGCAAAATGCGTAAAACACAAAAAATGCAAACAAGAAGCAAAACACGCAGCACAACGACAGGCGAACAACAACACACAATCCTACCAAGCAAAAAGACGGAACTTATAGGACAGGTGATGAATACACAATAGGACACAGGTGTGACAGACAGACAAAAGCAATCACACACAGAAACATAGATCGGTGGCAGCTAGTACTCCGGGGACGGCGACCGCCGACGCCTGCTCGTACCAGGAGGGGGAGCAGCCTCGGCAGAATCCGTGACAGTACCCCCCTTGACGCGCGGCTCCAGCCGTGCGCCGACCCCGGCCTCGGGACGGCCAGGAGGACGCGGACCCGGGCGCGTGGGATGCCCACGGTGGAAATCAGTCAGGAGGGATGGATCGAGGATGTCCCTCCTGGGCACCCAGCACCGTTCCTCCGGACCGTACCCCTCCCACTCCACGAGATACTGGAGACCACTCATCCGGCGCCTCGAGTCCAAGATGGTCCGGACTCTGTACGCCGGGGGCCCCCTCGATGTCCAAAGGGGGCGGAGGGGTCTCTCCTATCTCATTATCCTGGAGTGGACCAGCTACCACCGGCCTGAGAAGAGACACATGGAACGAGGGGTTAATATTTTTGTACTCTATAGGCAGTTGTAACCTGTAACACACCTCGTTCAACCTTCTCAGGACTTTAAAGGGGCCCCCACAAACCGCCGACCCAGCTTCCGGCAGGGCAGGCGGAGGGGCAGGTTTCGAGTCGAGAGCCAGACTCGATCTCCCGGTGCGTACACCGGCCCCTCACTGCGGTGGCGATCGGCGCTCGCCTTTTGTTGACGGATGGCACGCTGCAGATGGACATGGGCAGCGTCCCACGTCTCCTCCGAGCGCCGAATCCACTCGTCCACCGCAGGGGCCTCGGTCTGGCTCTCGTGCCACGGTGCCAGGACCGGCTGATACCCTAAAATACACTGGAAAGGTGTTAATCCGGTGGAGGAGTGGCGGAGAGAGTTCTGGGCCATCTCTGCCCAGGGGATATACCTCGACCACTCCTCCGGCCGGTCCCGGCAATAGGACCTCAAAAACCTACCCACATCCTGGTTCACACGTTCAACCTGCCCATTGCTCTCTGGGTGGTACCCCGAGGTAAGGCTAACCGAGACCCCCAGACGTTCCATGAAAGCCCCCCAGACTCTGGAGGTGAACTGGGGACCTCGGTCGGACACAATATCCTCGGGGACCCCATAGTGCCGGAACACGTGGGTAAAGAGGGCCTCGGCGGTCTGTAGGGCAGTAGGGAGACCCGGCAGTGGGAGGAGACGACAGGCCTTAGAAAACCGATCCACAACGACCAAAATGGTGGTATTACCCTGGGAAGGGGGTAGATCGGTCACAAAATCTACCGAGAGGTGGGACCATGGTCGTTGTGGAACGGGCAGAGGATGTAACTTACCTCTGGGCAAATGTCTAGGTGCCTTACACTGGGCACATACCGAGCAGGAGGAGACATAAACCCTCACATCCCTGGCTAACGTTGGCCACCAGTATTTTACGCTAAGGCAGTGCACCGTCCGACCAATACCAGGATGTCCAGAGGAGGGTGATGTATGAGCCCAAGAAATAAGCCGATCACGAACCTCGAGCGGAACGTACGTCCGCCCCACAGGACACTCGGGGGAGTAGGGTCGGTACGCAGCGCCCGCTCGATTTCCGTATCGACCTCCCATACTACCGGAGCCACCAGACAAGACTCCGGCAGTATGGAAATAGGCTCAATGGACCTCTCCTCTGTGTCATACTGCCGGGACAGGGCGTCTGCCTTACCGTTCTGGGACCCAGGGATGTATGTGATCTTAAAAACAAACCGGGTCAGGAACATGTTCCACCTAGCCTGACGAGGGTTCAATCTCCTAGCTGCCCGGATGTACTCCAGGTTACGGTGATCAGTCAGAATGAGGAAAGGGTGTTGAGCCCCCTCAAGCCAATGCCTCCACACCTTTAGGGCCTGGACTACAGCTAACAGCTCCCTGTCCCCAACGTCATAATTGCGCTCCGCCGAGCTGAGCTTCTTAGAGTAGAATGCACAGGGGCGGAGCTTAGGTGGCGTGCCGGACCGTTGTGACAGGACTGCCCCAATACCGGTCTCGGACGCGTCCACCTCTACTTGGAAAGGCAAAGAGGGATCCGGATGCGCCAGCACCGGGGCCGAGGCGAACAGGTTCTTCAGCTTGACAAATGCCCTGTCCGCCTCAGCTGACCACTGCAAGCGCACCGACCCCCCTTTAGCAGGGACGTAATGGGAACTGCAACCTGTCCAAAGCCCCGGATAAACCTCCGGTAGTAATTAGCAAAACCCAAGAACCGCTGCACCTCTTTTACGGTGGTTGGAGTTTGCCAATTACGCACAGCCGATACCCGATCTACCTCTATCTCCACGCCAGACGCGGACAACCGATAACCCAAAAAGGAGACGGACTCCTGGAAGAACAGGCATTTCTCTGCCTTGACATACAAGTCATGCTCCAACAGTCGTCTCAATACTCGCGCACCTGGGCTACATGCTCGGCTCGTGTAGAAGAGTACACCAGGATGTCGTCGATGTAAACTACTACACCCTGCCCATGCATGTCCCGGAAAATCTCGTCAACAAAGGATTGGAAGACTGAAGGAGCATTCATTAACCCGTATGGCATGACGAGATACTCGTAATGACCCGAGGTGGTACTAAATGCTGTCTTCCATTCATCCCCCCTTAATGCGCACCAGATTGTACGCGCTCCTGAGATCTAACTTTGTGAAGAATCGCGCTCCGCGTAATGATTCCGTCATCGTCGCAATCAGTGGCAGTGGGTAGCTGTATTTAACTGTAATCTGATTGAGACTACGATAATCAATACACGGGCGCAATCCCCCGTCCTTCTTCTTCACAAAGAAGAAACTCGAGGAGACTGGGGGAAGTAGAGGGCCGTATGTATCCCTGTGCCAAGGACTCGGCTATGTATGTCTCCATAGCCGCTGTCTCCTCTTGAGACAGGGGATACACATGACTCCTGGGAAGAGCTGCTCCAGTCTGGATATTTATCGCACAGTCCCCCTGTCTATGAGGAGGTAGCCTTGCTGCCCTCGATTTACTAAAGACCAGTGCTAAATCCTCATACTGGGGGAATGCGCAGTGCGGGCACTTGGTTCGGACTCTCTACCGAGGTCGCCCCTATGGAAACACCTAGACATCTCCCTACACACTGGGCAGACCACTCCATAAGAGCCCTCTGTTGCCACGCTATGGTAGGATCGTGGGTACTTAACCAGGGAAGCCCCAACACCACTGGGGTACGCAGGAGAGTCAATCAGATAGAACTGAATGATCTCCTCATGACCCCCCTGCGTAGTCATAGTCAGCGGTGCTGTGACATCCCTGATCAGACCCGACCCCAACGGCCGGCTGTCTAATGCATGGACAGGGAATGGAACTTCTACCGGCCGAAGGGGAATTCCTAACCTAGCACAAAATTTACGATCAATAAAGTTCCCAGCTGCGCCTGAATCTACTAGCGCCTTATGCTGGGAATGAGGTGCCACCTGTGGAAAACGCACAGGAATACTCATGTGACCAACAGAGAGCTCTGGGTAAGTGGGGCGCCTACTCACCTGAAATGACTCCCCAGTGCGTGACCTGTTGTCCCCTCTCTCAGAAGACCCTCCCCAGCACCTGGCCGTGGTGTGTCCTCCACGGCCACAGTTGGTGCAGGGGTTGGCCCTCCTCGGGTTCTCCCTCCTCCTCTCTCTAGCGCCAGCACCCCCGAGCTCCATAGGAATAGGCTCGGAGGTGCTGGAGGATGGAATGGACGACCCCCACTCGGGACGTCCGCGGGTAGCCAGCAGGGTGTCTAGACTGATGGAGATGTCCACCAGCTGGTCGAACGACAGGTTGGTGTCCCTGCAGGCCATCTCACGACGAACGTCCTCTCGTAGGCTACACCGATAGTGGTCAATGAGGGCCCTCTCATTCCATCCCGCATCCGCTGCTAGTGTCCGGAACTCCAGTGCGAACTCCTGTGCGCTCCTCTTCTCCTGTCGGAGGTGGAATAGACGCTCTCCCGCCGCTTTCCCCTCAGGTGGATGATCGAAGACAGTCCTGAAGCGGCGGGAAAACTCCGCGTAGGTGATGGTGGCGGCGTCTATTCCCCTCCATTCGGCGTTGGCCCACTCAACGCCTTCCCGGAGAGACAGGAGATGAGGGCGGAGACGCTCTCGTATCCCGAGGGCGCCGGGTGTATGGTGGCAAGGTAAAGTTCTACCTGTAGGAGAAAGCCCTGACACCCGGCTGCAGAACCGTCATATGCCCTCGGGAGCGAGAGCCGAATGCCACTGGGTTCCGGTGCTGAGAGAGGAGGACTGGCCGTTGGTGCTGGGATGGTGTGAGAAGGCGTGGGCACCTCCCGATTCATCAACCGGCGCAGACGGTTGGACACCTCGTCCATGGCGACCCCGAGTTGCCGGATCATGGCGTCCTGGTAATTAATCCGGTCCTCCAGGGAATTGGGTATCGCCGCTGTTCCTGCTGACTCCATGGAGATGGTGTGTTGTTCTGTCATGCGGTGAGGTGTATGTGTGGTGGAAGTCAGGCGCAGGACACCGAGGCTCAGTCCAACAGAGTTTACTCAAAATTTCCAAAAGGAAACGGAAAACAAACGACCTCAAAACAACAAGAGGCGAGCATTTACGCAAAATGCGTAAAACACAAAAAATGCAAACAAGAAGCAAAACACGCAGCACAACGACAGGCGAACAACAACACACAATCCTACCAAGCAAAAAGACGGAACTTATAGGACAGGTGATGAATACACAATAGGACACAGGTGTGACAGACAGACAAAAGCAATCACACACAGAAACATAGATCGGTGGCAGCTAGTACTCCGGGGACGGCGACCGCCGACGCCTGCTCGTACCAGGAGGGGGAGCAGCCTCGGCAGAATCCGTGACACTTTTGTACCTGTTTCCTCCAGCATCTTCACAAGGTCCTTTGCTGTTGTTCTGGGATTGATTTGCACTTTTCGCACCAAAGTACGTTCATCTCTACGCGTCTCCATCCTGAGCGGTATGACGGCTGCGTGGTCCCATGGTGTTTATACTTGCGTACTATTGTTTGAATGTGGAACCTTCAGGCATTTGGAAACAGACTCCAACCTCTCCACAATGGCCAAGACCAGAGAGCTGTGTAAGGACATCAGGGATAAAATTGTAGACCTGCACAAGGCTTGGATGGGCTACAGGACAATAGGCAAGCAGCTTGGTGAGAAGGCAACAACTGTTGGCGCAATTATTAGAAAATGGAAGAAGTTCAAGATGACGGTCAATCACCCTCCGTCTGGGGCTCCATGCAAGATCTCACCTCGTGGGGCATCAATGATCATGAGGAAGGTGAGGGATCAGCCCAGAACTACACGGCAGGACCTGGTCAATGACCTGAAGAGAGCTGGGACCACAGTCTCAAAGAAAACCATTAGTAACACACTACGCCGTCATGGATTAAAATCCTGCATGGCACGCAAGGTCCCCCTGCTCAAGCCAGCGCATGTCCAGGCCCGTCTGAAGTTTGCCAATGACCATCTGGATGATCCAGAGGAGGAATGGGAGAAGGTCATGTGGTCTGATGAGACAAAAGTAGAGCTTTTTGGTCTAAACTCCACTCGCCGTGTTTGGAGGAAGAAGAAGGATGAGTACAACCCCAAGAACACCATCCCAACCGTGAAGCATGGAGGTGGAAACATCATTCTTTGGGGATGCTTTGCTGCAAAGGGGACAGGACGACTGCACCGTATTGAGGGGAGGATGGGTGGGGCCATGTATTGCGAGATCTTGGCCAACAACCTCCTTCCCTCAGTAAGAGCATTGAAGATGGGTCGTGGCTGGGTCTTCCAGCATGACAACGACCCGAAACACACAGCCAGGGCAACTAAGGAGTGGCTCCGTAAGAAGCATCTCAAGGTCCTGGAGTGGCCTAGCCAGTCTCCAGACCTGAACCCAATAGAAAATCTTTGGAGGGAGCTGAAAGTCCATATTGCCCAGCGACAGCCCCGAAACCTGAAGGATCTGCTGGAGAAGGTCTGTATGGAGGAGTGGGCCAAAATCCCTGCTGCAGTGTGTGCAAACCTGGTCAAGACCTACAGGAAACGTATGATCTCTGTAATTGCAAACAAAGGTTTCTGTACCAAATATTAAAAAGTTCTGCTTTTCTGATGTATCAAATACTTATGTCATGCAATAAAATGCAAATGAATTACTTAAAAATCATACAATGTGATTTTCTGGATTTTTGTTTTAGATTCCGTCTCTCACAGTTGAAGTGTACCTATGATAAAAATTACAGACCTCTATATGCTTTGTTAGTAGGAAAACCTGCAAAATCGGCAGTGTGTCAAATACTTGTTCTCCCCACTGTAGATACTTTTGTACCTGTTTCCTCCAGCATCTTCACAAGGTCCTTTGCTGTTGTTCTGGGATTGATTTGCACTTTTCGCACCAAAGTACGTTCATCTCTACGCGTCTCCATCCTGAGCGGTATGACGGCTGCGTGGTCCCATGGTGTTTATACTTGCGTACTATTGTTTGAATGTGGAACCTTCAGGCATTTGGAAATTGCTCCCAAGGATGAACCAGACTTGTGGAGGTCTACCATTTTTTTCTGAGGTCTTGGCTGATTTCTTTTGATTTTCCCATGATGTCAAGTAAAGAGGCACTGAGTTTAAAGGTAGGCCTTAAAATACATCCACAGGTACACCTCCAATTGACTCAAATGATGTCAATTAGCCTATTAGAAGCTTCTAAAGCCATGACATCATTTTCTGGAATTTTCCAAGCTGTTTAAAGGCACAGTCAACTTAGTGTATGTACACTTCTGACCCACTGGAATTGTGATAGAGTGAATTATAAGTGAAATAATCTGTCTGTAAACAATTGTTGGAAAAATTACTTGTGTCACGCACAAAGTAGATGTCATAACCGACTTGCCAAAACTATAGTTTGTTTCAAGACATTTGTGGAGTGGTTGAAAAACAAGATTTAATGACTCCAACCTAAGTGTATGTAAACTTCCGACTTCAACTGTAGATTTGTTTCATGGTAAAGGGCTGTTTGATTTTGTAACTTGTGGGCAAAAGGTTATTGAGTCCATTGCCTAAATCCAGAAACAGACAGAATTACATATAGAGTCCCTAATTTAATAGGATCTCTGTGGAAACAGATCTCTCACCCTGTCAAATGTTCTGTGTCTGTACAGCACAACACTGAAGACTGATCATGGAGACATTCTAATTGATTACTCTAAGAATCTCATCACTGAGGATGTCATGAAGATGTTGGTCGAACTGGTAAATGGCTGTTTATCATAATGATTCAAATGACACAACAATTACAAATAGCCATACTGTAGTTGGCATTTACCTATAGTCATTACACTGTTATGAAATTTAAAGAAACATTTAATAGAGCCAGACAAAGTTAGCCTGAGTGCCAGTCATTGTGCTGTCATACCAACTCATTGTCATGCCAAACATTGTCTTGACAATGAGCAATGGAGTAAGCAAGAGCACAAACAGATCTGGGACCAGGCTAAGACAGAGTTGTATTTACCATGCAACTAAGCACCAATGTCCTTAAGCCTAAGTGATACAGTGAGGTTCAAACATCAATAAGCCTGGTGCTAAAAATAAATGTCAAAGTTTTATCACACACATCACACTTATGCTTGGATTTAAAAAACGGTCTTCTTCTGCTGTGCGTCCAGTACCCTATCAACCTTTCTGACATGGAACGCCCATTTGCCCACCAATGGATGTATATATTTTTTCTCTAGGGCAAGTCGAGGGGGATTGAGGCCGCCAGGGACAAGATGTTCCATGGGGACAAGATCAACTTCACTGAGGTGCATATCTTAGCTTTAGCCAGAGCGTGTTTTATTGTCAATGTAATTATCATCGTGATAGTGAATGGCCAAATGTAACACACTTGACACCTTCTCAGAAATTGGTTTGAAACAAATCAATGGCACTACATACATTTGCTGTAATTCCCATATCAGTGTGTGTCCTTACTGTATCTTCTCCTCCTCCTGAGTGGTTAGGGCCGTGCCGTGCTCCACGTGGCTCTGAGGAACCGCTCCAACCATCCCATCATGGTTGACGGACATGATGTGATGCCTGAGGTCAACAAAGTCCTGGAGAAGATGAAGGGCTTCTGCCACGTGAGTGGGAGCTGACTCAAGGGTCTCAATTTCGTAGCAACCCCCCAAACCGCGTAGTGAGACCGTTTGTATTTCCAGTTTGAATAGTTACAGTACCGTTTATACATAGAATTGCTAGCTATCTCCCTGTGGTAGTCAAGGCATACCAAATTAAATTTGACTGAATTGTGTAGGCACTTTTTTCAATGGTCTACGCGTTTGTGTCTGGTGTAGAAAGTTCGCAGTGGCGAGTGGAAGGGCTGGACTGGAAAGTCCATCACAGACGTTGTCAATGTCGGCATTGGTGGATCTGACCTAGTAAGTACAGTTCTCAACCATATCATTTGTTAAAGTGTCAATATGATGTTTCACTATTAGGTGTAAAAGCTACCTCTGCCATCATTGTGTATTTGTTGTGTCTTCTTTGCCAGGGTCCTCTAATGGTGACTGAGGCTCTGAAGAACTACTCCAAGGGAGGTCCCCGTGTGCATTTTGTCTCCAACATTGACGGCACACACATCGCCAAAACCCTGGCTGAGCTCAATGCTGAAACCACCCTCTTCATCGTGGCCTCCAAGGTGCCTGCTTTTGGTTGTCTTTACCATACCAGTGCATTCACTGGTTTTATTGTTTTCTCTGAACACTTGAGAGAGAGATATCCGTCTGCAAAATTGGCATAGAAAATGTGCAAGAAAGACATACACATGAATAAAAACACATTGTCAAAGAGCAAAGAAACTGTGCAGCTGATAATATATGGAAAAATCATAAAGTTCCACTCGGCTTTAGCAGCAACAGTTGTTTGATATAATGGAAGTTTCCATTGAAACAAAGGGATCAGGTGGTGCTGCAGGGCTGCATGCCATGTCGTGCCTTCTCACCTACGCCTCTGTAGAGTTACAGCCAAAGTTATGTCTGAATGGCTCTCCTACTGTCACCCAGCCTTGAGACTGGGTGGAGAGAGAAGTATGAACTGCTAGGGATTTAGTACTGTACACAGTAGCCTAAACACACATTAGAAATGCAATGTCTTTTGTGTTACTGTAGTGATCTAATTGTCTGTCCCTTTTCAGACTTTCACCACCCAAGAGACCATCACCAACGCAGAGTCTGCCAAGGAATGGTTCATTGAGCACGCTAAAGATGTGGGTAGCCTTTTCACCTTTAGAAACATACAAGGAAAGGCGAATGAATTTTATTACTGAAGAGGAATGCAAAGTATATTAGATTAAACATTGTCTTCTTTACAGAAATCTGCTGTTGCCAAGCACTTCGTGGCGCTCTCCACTGCCGGCGTAAGTTCTTATCTTTGCAACACACCATCATAAATGCAGTGATATGCTCTGCATGTGTTGCTTTAAAATAAAATAAAATAACATTATAATTCTGTTCTTTCTATCTCCTCTCTTCTGCAGCCCTTAGTGAAGGACTTTGGCATTGATCCTGACAACATGTTTGGCTTCTGGGATGTGAGTGCATGTTATCTGATGATGCAGAATGTTGTGTGTGCAGTGCATTGGGGGCAGCACAGTGCTCTTCCTGCAGTCACAGGCTTTTGACGGGGGGGACTTAGGCAACAGCTATAAATAGCGTAGACTTCTGACCTGTGAAGTAGGTGCCTGGGCACACAGGCTGGCAGCTGTGGGGTAATCAGAAGCCGCCCTCTCCAGCTCTGCCCTCAAAGATTATTATATGATTGGTAGCGACCTTCTCCCTTGGAGAGGTTACTGTAAAGGCTGGGTCGCATGAAAGGTCAGAAAGCTACATTTAGTTACATTGTTGGTATTTAAAGGGTAAAGGCTCTAACAGGCCGTGCCCTTTCACGTCGGAGCAAAGATGGCTGCTTGCACTCAGAAGTAATATGTATAAAAGGTAGTGGTGTGTATTCATGCATGCCAAGGGAAGACAGGCTTCCCCAAAAACCTTACCAAGAAAAAATGGAAAAAAAATAATTTGCAAGAGGCTGAATGTATCTTACCGGAGAACGCATCCGAGCAAACAAAACAACGCCCCTCTGTCTCAGTATGTGTAGCGTATCTATCTGATGCTGTCTGGTCAGAAAGAGTATGACATTGTTGCCACCCGTAGCATTGAATGCAAGGGAAGCCTCCCTTGATAAAAATAATAATAATAGCCAATCAACGTTGAGCTAAACTGAGTGAGCTCAGCTGTGAATGCTCCTGGCGCACCAAATAAAGTGTCAAAGGAAGCCAGTTTGGATTTGGCTTCAGACCAATCACTTCATAAGCCAAACATCATTATTGACAGAAAGACATTTGAATTGTGGCATCTCGTTGTGATGTTGTCCTCTGGTGGCTAACTAGCTAGCTAAAATCCTCTCTTTCCTAAATTAGCCATCGATGGAGATAGGGATTTAGACTTGTGGTTTTACTTAATTCTCCGTACTGGCCAATTATTATAACGCCAATTCTGACCCGACCATAAATTCATACATTGTGCCCCTGGCCTGAGAGGATGAAAGATCAACATGTAGCTAGATGTAGTATGGTAATGTTAACTAGCTGGCCTGGCGTATCGTTGCCCATGAAAGGAAGTTAGGCTAGCGAGCAAGTATTTTAGCCAGGTAGCCTAGGACAACAAAAACTAAAAGCGTGTACTGTATGACAGAGTCATAGACCGTTTAGGCAACATGAAAGAGAGGAGGATGGCATTGGTGTTTCTCTACAAGTAGGGTGAGTCAATATGTTTTTTATACTTGCACGCACACACACACCACACACACACCTACACACAGAAATCAGTACCATAGACAGCCACATCATATTTAGGTTACGTTGATTGGACTAAATCGTTTTTGGTATCTTTTAGTTGTCACCGTATTAGACGAAGCATAGGTGATTAGATGATGTTGAAATGGTGCTGGAATAGTGGAGGCAGCTCCTGTTATCTTTGCAACTTGTGGTAACTCTTTTTTCTAATCAATATTGTTTAGTAGTCCGAAAATCTCAGAAACATTACCTTGCTTGACCATGCTGTAGGTCATGTAACTGTTTGTTACATGCAATATGTTTTGTGGACTTCACCGGACAGATGTTGCTCTCTGGTTTTGTAATGAAACAAATGTGTGGTTGAATCTATTCTGCCACTGTGTCTTCTCATTGTCTCGGCCTTAGGCCTATATACTGTATCACGGTGTCCAGGCATATGAATCAAATCAAATTTTATTGGTCACATACACATATTTACAGTGGCTTGCGAAAGTATTTACCCCCCTTGGCATTTTTCCTATTTTGTTGCCTTACAACCTGGAATTAAAATTGATTTTTTGGGGGGTTTGTATCATTTCATTTACACAACATGCCTACCACTTTGAAGATGCAAAATATTTTTTCTTGTGAAACAAACAAGAAATAAGACAAAAAAACGGAAAACTTGAGCGTGCATAACTATTAGCCTCCCCCCCCCCCCAAAGTCAATACTTTGTAGAGCCACCTTTTGCAGCAATTACAGCTGCATGTCTCTTGGGGTATGTCTCTATAAGCTTGGCACATCTAACCACTGGGATTTTTGCCCATTCTTCAAGGCAAAACTGCTCCAGCTCCTTCAAGTTGGATGGGTTCCGCTGGTGTACAGTAATCTTTAAGTCATACCACAGATTATCAATTGGATTGAGGTCTGGGCTTTGACAAGGCCATTCCAAGACCTTTAAATGTTTCCCCTTAAACCACTCGAGTGTTGCTTTAGCTGTATCCTTAGGGTCATAGTCCTGCTGGAAGGTGAACCTCCGTCCCAGTCTAAAATCTCTGGAAGACTGAAACAGGTTTCCCTCAAGAATTTCCATGTATTTAGCGCCATCCATCATTCCTTCAATTCTGACCAGTTTCCCAGTTCCTGCCGATGAAAAACATCCCCACAGCATGATGCTGCCACCACCATGCTTCACTGTGGGGATGGTGTTCTCGGGGTGATGAGAGGTGTTTGGTTTGCGCCAGACATAGCGTTTTCCTTGATGGCCAAAAAGCTCAATTTTTGTCTCATCTGACCAGAGTACCTTCTTCCATATGTTTGGGGAGTCTTCCACATGCTTTTTGGCGAACACCAAACGTGTTTGCTTAATTCTTTTTCAAGCAATGTTTTTTTTCTGGCCACTCTTCCGTAAAACCCAGCTCTGTGGAGTGTATGGCTTAAAGTGGTCCTATGGACAGACACTCCAATCTCCGCTGTGGAGCTCTGCAGCTCCTTCAGGGTTATCTTTGGTCTCTTTGTTGCCTCTCTGATTAATGCCCTCCTTGCCTGGGCCGTGAGTTTTGGTGGGCGGCCCTGTTGGCAGGTTTGTTGTGGTGCCATATTCATTCCATTTTTTAAATTCATTCCATTCCATATTTTTTTAGAACCCAACCTTGATCTGTACTTCTCCACAAGTTTGTCCCTGACCTGTTTGGAGAGCTCCTTGGTCTTCATGGTGCCGCTTGCTTGGTGGTGTCCCTTGCTTAGTGGTGTTGCAGACTCTGGGGCCTTTCAGAACAGGTGTATATATACTGAGATCATGTGACAGATCATGTGACACTTAGATTGCACAAAGGTGGACTTTATTTAACTAATTATATGACTTCTGAAGGTAATTGGTTGCACCATATCTTATTTAGGGGCTTCATAGCAAAGGGGGTGAATACATATGCACGCACCACTTTTCTGTTATTTATTTTGTTGAATTTTTTGAAACAAGTAATTTTTTCATTTCACTTCACCAATTTGGACTATTTTGTGTATGTCCATCACATGAAATCCAAATAAAAATCCATTTAAATTAAAGGTTGTAATGCAACAAAATAGGAAAAACGCCAAGGGGGATGAATATTTTTGCAAGGCACTGTAGCAGATGTTATTGCGGGTGTAGCGAAATGCTGCGCCAACAGTGCAGTAGTATCTAACAATTCACAACAATACACACAAATCTAAAAGTAAAAGAATGGAATTAAGAAATATGTAAATATTAGGACGAGCAATGTCGGAGTGGCATTGACTAAAATACAGTAGAATAGAATACAGTATATACATATGAGATGAGTAAAGCAGTATGTAAACATTATTAAAGTGACTAGTGTTCCATTATTCAAGTGGCCAGTGATTCCATGTCTATAGGGCAGCAGCCTCTAAGGTGCAGGGTTGAGTAACCGGGTGATAGCCGGCTAGGGATGGCTATTTAACAGTGGCTATTTTTACCTTCTCCACTGCGGTCCCGTCGATGTGGATAGGGGCGTGCTCCTTCTGCTGTTTCCTAAAGTCCACGATCAGCTCCTTCATTTGTTGACATTGATGGAGAGGTTATTTACCTGGCACCACTCCGCCAGGGCCCTCACCTCCTCCCTGTAGGCTGTCTTATCATTGTTGGTAATCAGGCCTACTACTGTTGTGTCGTCTGCAAACTTGATGATTTGAGTTGGAGGCGTGCATGGCCACGCAGTCATGGGTGAACAGGGAGTACAGGAGGGGACTGAGCACGCACCCCTGAGGGGCCCCCGTGTTGAGGATCAGTGTGGCAGATGTGTTGTTACCTACCCTTACCACCTGGGGGCTGCCCGTCAGGAAGTCCAGGATCCAGTTGCACAGGGCGGAGTTCAGACCCAGGGCCCCAAGCTTAATGATGAGCTTGGAGGGTACTATGGTGTAGAAGGCTGAGCTATAGTCAATGAACAGCATTCTTACAAAGGTATTCCTCTTGTCCAGATGGGATAGGGTAGTGTGCAGTGCGATGGCGATTGCATCGTCTGTGGATCTATTGGGGCGGTGCGCAAATTGAAGTGGGTCTAGGGTGTCAGGTAAGGTAGAGGTGATATGATCCATAACTAGCCTCTCAAAGCACTTCATGATGACAGAAGTGAGTGCTACGGGGCGATAGTCATTTAGTTCAGTTACCTTTGCTTTCTTGGGTACAGGAACAATGGTGGACATCTTGAAGCAAGTGGGGACAGCAGACTGGGATAGTGAGAGATTGAATATGTCCGTAAACACTCCTGCCAGCTGGTCTGCACATGCTCTAAGGACGCGGCTTGGGATGCCGTCTGGGCTGAGGGTTAACACGCTTAAATGTCTTACTCACGTCGGCCACGGAGAAGGAGAGCCCACAGTCCACAGGAGTGGGCCGCGTCGGTAGCACTGTGTTATCCTCAAAGCGGGCGAAGAAGGCGTCGGTGTCCACGACGTGGTTGGCTTTCCCTTTGTAATCTGTAGACCCTGTCACATATGTCGCGTGTCTGAGCCATTGAATTGCGACTCCACTTTGTCTCTGTACTGACGTTTTGCCTGTTTGATTGCCTTACGGAGGGAATAACTACACTGTTTGTATTCAACCATATTCCCAGTCACCTTGCCATGGTTAAATGCGGTGGTTCACGCTTTAAGGTTCACGTGAAAACTGCCATCTATCCACAGTTTCTGATTTGGGTAGGTTTTAATAGTCACAGTGGGAAAACAACATCCCCTATACACTTCCTGATGAACTCAGTCCGAGTGTAACCGGTGTGAAATGGCTAGCTAGTTAGCGGTGCGCACTAATAGCGTTTCAATCGGTGACGTCACTCGCTCTGAGACCTTGAAGTAGTTGTTTCCCTTGCTCTGCAAGGGCCGCGGCTTTTGTGGAGCGACGGGTAACGGTGCTTCGAGGGTGACTGTTGTCGATGTGTGCAGAGGGTCCCTGGTTCAAGCCCAGGTAGGGGCGAGGAGAGGGACGGAAGCAACACTGTTACATGTGTATACGTCAATGTTATTCTCAGAGGCTACCCGGAACATATCCCAGTCCGCGTGATCAAAACAATCTTGAAGCATGGATTCCGATTGGTCAGACCAGCGTTGAAATACCTTAGAATGGGTACTTCCTGTTTGAGTTTCTTCCTATAGGAAGGGAGGAGCAAAATGGAGTCATGATCTGATTTGCCGAAGGGAGGGCGGGGGAGGGCCTTGTAGGCATCCCGGAAGGAGGAGTAGCAGCGTTCGAGTGTTTTACCAGAGCGAGTAATGTGTTGATAGAACTTCGGTAGCGTTAACAGATTATAGAGCAAACAACGCAATTATCACAACACATAGGTTGTAATATGGCTTTTTTTCTGGGTTGGCTTCCCCAGTGATTTTACCCAAGCACCACTGCTGATAAAAGGTGGCATTCACATTGAAAATAATTATGAGAAGTGAGAATATTTAGAAGTTGGACTGCCTTTTCATATATAGGCCTACCTGGCTATTTATGACTTATTACACACTGTGTTTATTATATTATTACCCAAATGAGGTGCTGTGTAATATGGGGGATTCCATCTCTGCAGTGGGCTGAAATGTGTCACCACAGATAGATAAGGGTTAATGGTAAGGACATTGAAGACAATGGTATAGAGACAAAGTTTTTAGAGGCAGGGGGCCTCTTTCTGGGGCAAGCTGTAGGACCGTGAGTTTGGGCACAGTTCCCTGTCTCTGTGTCACATTCAATTACGTAAGCTTCAGAGTGCTCTGAGGTTTCTGAATCTTCTCAGGACATCCCCAGACACCAATTATTATAAAATACATAGGCGCTTGTAACGCCAGGGTAGTGGGTTCGATCCCCGGGACTACCCATATGTAAAAATGTATGCACACATGACTGTAAGTCGCTTTGGATAAAAGCGTCTGCTAAATGGCATATTATTATTATTATTATTATTAGAATGCACAGCACTGAAATAGTAAAGTGATTTGAGTAATTATGATTAAGCTCATGAAATGTTTGTTGATATCGCGCAAGTTTCTAACCAGATTGTTGTTGTTTTTTAGTGGGTTGGTGGACGTTATTCCTTGTGGTCTTGCATTGGATTGTCCATTGCTCTGCACATCGGTATGTACATTATGTTATAGGTTTATTCTCCCAGTTTAGATATTCTAATGCTTTGATCAGCTGCCTGTACTCCAGCTGAGTAGAATAACCTTTGTAATCAGTTGTTAAAAGGAGATATTTGAAGTATAACTTAAAGCCTCTGGTCTTTTCTTTCTCCCCAGGCTATGACAACTTTGAGAAGCTTCTTGAAGGGGCTCACTGGATGGTAAGTACAGCCACTTCTTCTCACTGTCCAAAGACTTGGAAACGTTTCTATTGGTCAGATGAATACGTGTGAGTTGACCCCCTCTTGTTCCTGTAGGACAACCATTTCAAAACAGCCCCTGTGGAGAAGAACGCTCCCATGCTCCTGGCTATGCTGGGTGTCTGGTACATCAACTTCTTCCAGGCCGAGACCCACGCCATGCTGCCTTATGACCAGTACATGCACCGCTTCGCTGCCTACTTCCAGCAGGTCTGTCAGTGACTACCCGGGTTAAGAGCCTTTACCAGGGTTAAGAGTCACTACCACGGTTAAGACATAACTGAGTGTAACATAAGTAAACAGCCAAAGCAAAACACACTGAGGAATGTGTTCAATCTACTTTGGCAAATTACTATAAATACTATAAAAACCTATACACCCACTCCTTGCCCTGAAGGTAGGCTGTGGTCGTATATTGTCAGGCTTGTATTGATCAAATGGAAATGTGTTTTACTGTGCATACTAAGTCAAGGTTAGAAAGCCTGATGATAATGTTGTTTTAGTATGAGTTTAAATTGAACTGAAACCGAACACTGAAGATGTTAAATTAATGTCTGTAGGGTGACATGGAGTCCAATGGAAAGTACATCACTATCCATGGCAAACGTGTCAACTACCATACCGGCCCCATTGTATGGGGAGAGCCTGGCACCAACGGACAGCACGCCTTCTACCAGCTCATTCACCAAGGTACTGCCTCCTTAAAGTAACTGTCCAGTTAAAATCTGACATTTGAAAGTTAATATTCTCTTAACTCATACCCAGATAATTTTGTTGACTGGTCCTATACTTGTATTTGTGGCCAAAACATACATTTTAGAAGAAAAACACCCCCACCTCAAACAGCCCGTTTAAAAAATGCTTGCTATTTCCTAGTAGAGCATGATGTCATGTTGGCTCATTGGCTGAGCTGGCCAATCAGCGGTCTACTCGCATTCATATTTTTGACCGGTATTCGCCCACACCATTCTGTTGTTGGGGTACGCCCACACCATTGCGACACAGAAAAGCTTTTTAACATACGCAATTACCATTTTTTTAAGGAAAACTATTGAACTCATATTGTCACTAATTATAGGTCATATTTCATAGAGTTCTGGAAACAATGGACATTACGTCTAAGGAAAAACATTAACCCCTTTCTTGTCTTGGACTAACTAAGTTTGGAGTAATGAGTTTATAGGGCCATAAGCTCTTCAACATATTGATTAATGTTCAGCTGAAATGGATGAGTATGTACAGTTGAAGTCGGAAGTTTACATACACTTAGGTTGGAGTCATTAAAACTTGTTTTTCAACCACTCCACAAATTTCTTGTTAACAAACTATAGTTTTGGCAAGTCGGTTAGGACATCTACTTTGTGTATGACACAAGTCATTTTTCCAACAATTGTTTACAGATAGATTATTTCACTTATAATTCACTGTATCACAATTCCAGTGGGTCAGAAGTTTACATACACTAAGTTGACTGTGCCTTTAAACAGCTTGGAAAATTCCAGAAAATGATGTCATGGCTTTAGAAGCTTCTGATAGGCTAATTGACATCATTTGAGTCAATTGGAGGTGTACCTGTGGATGTATTTCAAGGCCTACCTTCAAACTCAGTGCCTCTTTGCTTGACATCATGGGAAAATCAAAAGAAATCAGCCAAGAAAAAATTGTAGACCTCCACAAGTCTGGTTCATCCTTGGGAGCAATTTCCAAATGCCTGAAGGTAACACGTTCAAACAATAATACGCAAGTATAAACACCATGGGACCACGCAGCCGTCATACCGCTCAGGAAGGAGACGTGTTCTGTCTCCTAGAGATGAACGTACTTTGGTGCGAAAAGTGCAAATCAATCCCAGAACAACAGCAAAGGACCTTGTGAAGATGCTGGAGGAAACGGGTACAAAAGTATCTATATCCACAGTAAAACGAGTCCTATATTTGACATTTAAGTCATTTAGCAGACGCTCTTATCCAGAGCGACTTACAAATTGGTGCATTCAACTTAGGATAGCCAGTGGGACAACCATATCTTGATCACAGTAAGTACACTTCTTCAAACAAGCAGCTGTGAGCAAAGTCAGTGCAATCAGGGACAACTACATCTCGATCACTATATCGACATAAATTGAAAGGCCGCTCAGCAAGGAAGAAGCCACTGCTCTAAAACCGCCATAAAAAAGCCAGACTACGGTTTGCAACTGCACATGGGGACAAAGATCATACTTTTTGGAGAAATGTCCTCTGGTCTGATGAAACAAAAATAGAACTGTTTGGCCATAATGACCATTGTTATGTTTGGAGGAAAAAGGGGGTAGCTTGCAAGCCGAAGAACACCATCCCAACCGTGAAGGACGGGGGTGGCAGCATCATGCTGTGGGGGTGCTTTGCTGCAGGAGGGACTGGTGCACTTCACAAAATAGATGGCATCATGAGGAAGGAAAATTATGTGGATATATTGAAGCAACATCTCAAGACATCAGTCAGGAAGTTAAAGCTTGGTCGCAAATGGGTCTTCCAAATGGACAATGACCCCAAGCATACTTCCAAAGTTGTGGCAAAATGGCTTAAGGACAACAAAGTCAAGGTATTGGAGTGGCCATCACAAAGCCCTGACCTCAATCCTATAGAAAATTTGTGGGCAGAACTGAAAAAGCGTGTGCGAGCAAGGAGGCCTTCAAACCTGACTCAGTTACACCAGCTTTGTCAGGAGGAATGGGCCAAAATTCACCCAACTTATTGTGGGAAGCTTGTGGAAGGCTACCCGAAACGTTTGACCCAAGTTAAACAATTTAAAGGCAATGCTACCAAATACTAATTGAGTGTATGTAAACTTCTAACCCACTGGGTGTTATGTGGGCAGCTTGTCTCTCCCTTTTCTGTTTCCCTTCCTCCTTGTTTTGTCCCCTCTGTGTCTGTTGTATCTGTATGTGTGGTTGTCCCCTTTATGTGGGTGTGTCTGGAGTGGATCAGGGGGCGTGCTCAGGATCTGCCTCTCCTGTGCAGCTGCGGGTTGTTTCCAGTGATTCCTGCCTACGCAGCTGCATCCTATTCTCTAATCAACCTGCACTACTTATTCCGGGGCATGGCTCTCCACCGGCGCCAGATCGTTGTTCTTACCAGAGCGGTAACTTGGCTCACCAGTAAAGTTATTTTGTCTTTGTCTTCAGCCTGGCTCTCCACTCTCCTTAACCTGTCGTTTGTTTTGTCTTTAGTTTCGGACATACCTCCCAACCTGCCTGCCTTCCTGCCTGTCGGTCTGCCTGCCTGCCTGCCTGCCTGCCTGCCTCAGCCTCTCCTTCCTCCGGAGCCGACTAGCCCACTCTGTTCCTTTACTTCAGTTGTTTTTTGGACTAAGACAATTTTAACTTTTATTAAATATTTTTGTTTCTTCCACTCCCTTTGTCGTGTTTGTTTCTCTGAGTGCTGGGTTGAACCATAGCCTAACAGAACGATCTGGCCATGGACCCAACAGAGAAACAGCACGGGCAAACGAAGACAGCTTCCAACAAGCTATCCAGGCTCAAGGAACGTTGCTAGGACAGCATGACCAATTGATTCGGACTCTTGTGGAAGATAATCATCAATTGCTGAACCAGGTGACTCAGTTAACTACACAAGTCTCTAAATTGTCTGTTATCAGTTCTCCATCTCTCTCTGACCCCCAGTTTGATGCACCCCAAGTTGTTTCCTCTGACATTATGCAGGCGTCGTTCCGTCGGGAACCCCCTGTCACGTCGCCTGAACCGTTCAATGGAGAATTGGAAAAGTGCCGGGGATTTTTGCTTCAGTGTGACTTGATTTTTTCGGCAGAGACCACTGTCGTTTTCTACTGATTCCTCTAAGGTACATTATGTTCTGGGGCTGTTAAGAGGGAGAGCTCTGGTTTGGGCTGAGGCTGTGTGCTCAGATCAAACTTTGACTGGATTGACTTTTGCTGATTTTTCTGCTAAATTGAAGACTGTTTTTGACCATCCTGACCATGTGGGTAATTCCTCCAAGATACTTTTTAATTTGAGGCAGGGTTCTAACAGTGTGGCTGAGTACTCTATTGAGTTCTGGACTTTGGCAGCGGACTCCAAGTGGAACAATGTGGCACTTCAAGGAGCATTTCTAAACGGTTTGAATGAAGCCATTAAGGATGAACTGGCTGCTCATGACGAGCCACATGATTTACATTCTCTCGTTTCCCTGTCCATTAAGCTAGACAACCGGTTGCGGGAGAGGCATCGGGAGAGAGGCGGTCGGCCGCATCTAGGAGGACGAGTTCCCCAGCCGTCAACCACTCGAGTCTCGCCTCCCCGGAGCCGGCAGCTTCTTGTTCCTGATTCCATCCCGAGCACAGAGGAGGAACCTATGCAAGTGGGTCGAGCTCGACTACCTCCAGCAGAGCGGCAATGGCGCCTCCAGGCGGGTGAGTGCCTGTACTGTGGAGACGCCACACACATTCTGGCTACATGCCCTAAGCGGCCAAAAGACAAGGCTCGCTCGTAACGGTGGGTCTACTTGCGAGCCCAGAGTTAGATCCTGAACCCATCATTCCCCGATTACAAATACCTGTAACCTTACGTTTCCAGAGTCATTCCCTGCCACTCTCAGCTCTCATAGACTCAGGTGCAGAAGATAACTTTATTAGCCACCAGTTCGTTACACAAGCTCGTATCCCCATGGAGCCACTACCTACCCCCATTCGGGTCACAGCCCTTGATGGGCGCTTCCTCGCGGAGATAACTCATCAAACCACCCCCGTTTCCCTAGTGATTTCTGGCAATCATTGTGAAAGCATTCAGCTAAGAGTTATGTCTGGCTCAGCTACCTCACTAATCCTTGGCTTCCCCTGGTTGGCTCTTCACAACCCACAAATTGATTGGACACGTCACACCATTCTCAGTTGGAGCACTAACTGCCATTCAGAGTGCCTTAGGTCAGCGGTACCCCCCACTAAGTGTAACCCAACTCATCCCTCAGCTCCTCTTGATCTGTCATCTGTCCCCAAAGAATACCATGACTTAGCGGAGGTTTTCAGTAAGGACAAGGCTCTGTCTCTACCACCACATAGGCCTTATGATTGCCCTATTGAACTGCTTCCTGGTGCTCCCTTGCCCTCTAGTCGCTTATACAATCTGTCCCGACCGGAAAGAGAGGCAATGGAGCAGTACATTGGTGATTCTCTGGTCTCGGGCATAATCCGTCCCTCGTCGTCTCCTTTGGGTGCAGGTTTCTTTTTCGTGGAAAAGAAGGACAAGTCGTTACGCCCCTGTATCGATTTCAGGGGTTTAAACAACATAACTGTTAAAAACAAGTATCCCCTTCCACTCATCAACTCTGCTTTTGAACCTCTGCATGGCGCCACGGTTTTCTCCAAGCTCGACCTCAGGAACGCTTATCACCTTGTCCGGATCCGTAAGGGAGATGAGTGGAAAACCGCTTTCAACACTCCACTGGGACATTTTGAGTATTTGGTCATGCCCTTTGGGCTCTCAAACGCCCCTGCTGTTTTCCAAGCCATGGTGAACGATGTTCTTAGGGATTTTTTGAACCGTTTTGTCTTTGTATACCTGGATGATATTCTTGTTTTTTCCAAGTCACCCGAGGAGCATGAGTCACACGTCCGTCAAGTCCTTCAACGGCTCTTGGAAAACAAGCTGTACGTCAAAGCAGAGAAGTGTGAGTTCCACAAACAGTCTACATCGTTCCTGGGGTTCATCATTGAGAGCGGGCAGGTGAAGGCGGACCCCGAGAAGATCCGGGCAGTGACGGAGTGGCCCATACCCACCACCCGTAAGCAACTTCAACGATTTTTGGGCTTTGCTAACTTCTACCGTAGGTTCATTAAGGGTTTTAGTAAAGTGGTGGCACCCCTTACTAGACTCACATCCCCAAAGGTCCCTTTTCTGTGGTCCCCTGAGGCGGAGCAGGCGGTAGGGGTTTTGAAGGAACTGTTTTCCACCTCCCCTGTGTTGATACACCCCAATACCTCTCTGCAGTTTGTTGTGGAGGTGGACGCGTCGGACTCAGGTGTGGGAGCCGTCCTCTCCCAGCGCTCCCCACTGACCAAAAGCTTCACCCCTGTGCTTTTTTCTCCAAAAAATTGTCACCCACAGAACGGAATTACGACGTTGGAAACCGAGAGCTGCTGGCGGTCAAGCTAGCACTGGAAGAATGGCGGCACTGGCTGGATGGAGCTGAACTGCCGTTTGTGGTCTGGACTGACCACAAGAACTTGGCTTACATCCAAGCCACTAAGAGACTCAACTCACGCCAAGCCAGATGGGCCCTGTTTTTTAGTAGGTTTAACTTTATTCTTACATACAGACCGGGGTCAAGAAATGTTAAACCAGATGCTTTGTCCCGCCAGTTTGCTGACCCTTCGGAGACCAGCGAGCCTGAGGCAGTCCTGCCTTCCTCATGCGTCGTGGCGGCTGTTCAGTGGGAGATCGAGTCTCTTGTGAAGACTGCACTTGCCACGGACCCGGGACCGGGTGATGGACCTCCCAACCTACTCTTTGTTCCCGAGACGGTCCGGTCTCAGGTGTTGCAGTGGATTCACACCTCCCGTTTTGCTGGTCACCCTGGGATGAGACGCACGTTGACGCTGCTTAGGAGACATTTTTGGTGGCCTTCAATGGAAACTGACGTTCGGGCTTTTGTGGCAGCCTGTTCAACCTGTGCTCGGGGCAAAGCCTCCCATCAGTACCCTTCGTTGTGTGGCTGCTCAACATCCATCATCCTGGGCCAAACATCTGCCTTGGATAGAGTACGCCCACAACTCCCTCACCACCTCTGCCACTGGTCTTTCACCCTTCGAGGTTACCATGGGTTATCAACCCCCTCTGTTTCCTGCTCAGGAGAAGGAATTGGCTGTTCCTTCGGTTCAGGAGAACCTCCGCCGCTGCCAGAGAGTGTGGCGCGACGCTCGGGAAGCGTTGCTTCGGACCACTGACAGGAACAAGATGACAGCGGATAGGAGCAGGACTCCCGCACCTGTGTTTCATCCTGGTCAAGAGGTTTGGCTGTCGTCTAAGAACGTACCTCTTCGTACCAAATCACGCAAGCTGTCTCCTCGGTACCTGGGTCCGTTTGTGGTGGAGTCCATCATTAACCCCCGCTGCGGTTCGTTTGAAGTTGCCTTCAGCCATGAAGATACACCCTACTTTCCACGTCTCCCAACTGAAACCTGTGTCCTCCAGCCTTTTGTGTCCGCCGGCTGTTCCACCTCCACCTGTTCGTCTCATTGACGACCATCCGGCCTACACCGTCAGTAGGCTACTGGACTCTCGGAGGCGGGGTAGGGGTCTCCAATACCTAGTCGATTGGGAAGGTTATGGACCAGAGGGAGAGGTCTTGGGTCCCGACGCGTTTTGTGTTGGATCCTCAGTTGATCACGGACTTCCATCACGACAACCCTGACAGGCCTGGTGGGTCGCCAGGTGGCGACCATTGAGGGGGGTACTGTTATGTGGGCAGCTTGTCTCTCCCTTTTCTGTTTCCCTTCCTCCTTGTTTTGTCCCCTCTGTGTCTGTTGTATCTGTATGTGTGGTTGTCCCCTTTATGTGGGTGTGTCTGGAGTGGATCAGGGGCGTGCTCAGGATCTGCCTCTCCTGTGCAGCTGCGGGTTGTTTCCAGTGATTCCTGCCTACGCAGCTGCATCCTATTCTCTAATCAACCTGCACTACTTATTCCGGGGCATGGCTCTCCACCGGCGCCAGATCGTTGTTCTTACCAGAGCGGTAACTTGGCTCACCAGTAAAGTTATTTTGTCTTTGTCTTCAGCCTGGCTCTCCACTCTCCTTAACCTGTCGTTTGTTTTGTCTTTAGTTTCGGACATACCTCCCAACCTGCCTGCCTTCCTGCCTGTCGGTCTGCCTGCCTGCCTGCCTGCCTGCCTCAGCCTCTCCTTCCTCCGGAGCCGACTAGCCCACTCTGTTCCTTTACTTCAGTTGTTTTTTGGACTAAGACAATTTTAACTTTTATTAAATATTTTTGTTTCTTCCACTCCCTTTGTCGTGTTTGTTTCTCTGAGTGCTGGGTTGAACCATAGCCTAACACTGGGACTGTGATGAAAGAAATAAAAGCTGAAATAAATCATTCTCGCTACTATTATTCTGACATTTCACATCCTTAAAATAAAGTGGTGATCCTAACTGACCTAAAACAGGGAATTTTTACTAGGATTAAATGTCAGGAATTGTGAAAAACTGAGTTTAAATGTATTTGGCTAAGGTGTATGTAAACTTCCGACTTCAACTGTATGTAATGGAAGAGTAATATGTGATATGTGACTGCTCTGTCCTCCACAGGAACTCGCATGGTCCCCGCTGACTTCCTCATCCCTGCCCAGACACAACACCCCATCAGGGAAAGTAAGCACCATAAGGTAAACTACCCCTACAGGACACATATTCCAGCACTACCAACCCCCTGGGCACAAACTGGTTGAATCAACATTGTTTCAATGTAATTTGTCAACGTATTGTGACGTGTAATCTACATGTAAAGTACATTGGATTTGGAAAAAAGTCATCAACTATTGTTTTGAGAGTGAAATTTCAAACACAGGATTATGTCATCATGGTAACCAAATTTCAACATAGACAAACTTTGTCTAAAATATGTTGAACCTTTAAAACAACGTCAGATCTTCAACGTTATATCCACTATCAGAAGAAAAAAACTATAGGCTGGGCAGCACCTCCTACTGGAGAATGTATCTATCTACAGCTACCCTTTGGTCTCCCATCCAGGGTTTTAACTAAGCCCAGCACTGCTTAGCTATTACATTTGTTACTGACGATTACCAATGTGATATTGTGAGAATGATTGTTGAGAGCTCTCCACTTAAAAACTAATTAGATTCACTCTTGCAATCGAAGTCATTCCAAAGGGTAGGTTTAACAGAGCAAATTAAATGTGACCGTACTTTATCACTCATATATCATCAATGATGCTATTTAGGCCTATATAGCATTTGCAAAGTCATCGACAGCTGTTGTTTCAATTCAACCCAGAATTCAACTAACAATAGACAATACAATAGACATTGGGTTTCAAGCTCTGGTTGATTTAAAATGTAATGATGATTAGTGATATTGAATTGTCTTTGGTTGTCAACGCTTCCAACATTTGAAGGAGATGTATCTTCTGCTTGGATAGTTCCATCTGTGCAATTGACTTAGTCTGGCTTGTATACAAATGAATAATTGATATGTTGGATTCACGTCTCCATCTCAACCAAAAATCTAAGTTAAAGAATAGGACTAAATCAAATCAAACTTTATTTAAAGTGCATTTAAAGTTTGAATTTATTTTATTTAGTTCTATTAATTAATTTAGATTTTTGGTTGAGATGGAGATGTAATCCAGCATATCAATTATTAATTTGTAGATAAACTAGAATTAAAGCCAGACTAAGTCAGTGGCACAGATGGAACTATCCAAGCTGAAGATAAATCTCCTTGACAACCAAACACAATTCTATATCACTTTTGACATACAATAAATACAGTAGCCTATTATTAACTTTTCAACAAGTTAACAAATTATATGTTGGATTCCCATCTCCAGCTCAGCCAAAAGTTAAAGAATGGGATTAAGCCAATGGCTCAGATGGAACTATCCAAGCAGTAGATACATCTCCTTTAAATATTGATATTTGGTTGCATTGTCAACCAAGCACAATTCAATATTACTTTTGTATTATAGTAAATAACCTAAAGTTAAGGCTTTCTTACAAACTAATGTAACATTCAACCTTAAAATGAGTAACACATCTATGGCCACATTATGAGGTTACTGTAACTATACATTTCTTCTTACTGTACAGTATGTAATCATATAAAGCATGCATGTTGCTGTAATAATCTGTATATAGAATCTCAAACGGCATTGATCACTTGCACCATGTACTTTTAATATAGTCTCAACTTCAATCCAGGCCATTTGGTTCTGCTATTAATGAAACACAGTGCTAACACATTAATCTGTTGTATAAATAAACAATATATCTGTCATTGTATTCCCATTTGAACTTTGCTCTGCTTTTAAATGGTTCAAGCAGTGATAGACATTTGGGTGACAACGAAACCAAAAATCAGACATTGTTTTTCCTTTGGAATTTGGTTGTGCTTTTATATAGATGGTTGAAAGCATAGTGATAACACTTTGGAAATTCAACAAACTTCTGGCTGTTTTTTTTAGTGGGTGAATATAGGTTATAATCTAATTGATCAACATGTCAACCAAATATTACCCAATTATCCACACTGAAATGACGTGGTGTATGTGGGAATGATCTGGGAGTAAATAACTTCACATTCAGTGACAGAGCTAATCATTCAGTTATTCAAGTGATGCCTACTTTTACTGTCTATCTGACAAAAGAGCCTATGCATTGTTTCATGCTGTGTGATACCAGGGATAATGCACAGGGGTAATGGGGTAATGCCTTACCTGTTGTATCCTCTGTGTCTGTAGATCCTGATGGCCAACTTCCTGGCCCAGACTGAGGCTCTGATGAAAGGAAAGACCACAGAGGAGGCTAGGAAGGAACTGGAGGCCGGCGGCCTGACAGGAGAGGCCCTGGAAACCATTCTGCCACACAAAGTGAGTGGGAGCAGATCACTCATGGCGCAAGTCCACTGCAGCCCCGGTCCGGCCTAAGACTTTCTATGGGCTTAAACTCTGGTGTTATACGAGGGAGATTGTGTGTCCATTGCTAGGGCAGACACTGTCACTCCTATAGGGACGTGCGTCCTCCTAGTGGACAAAATAAGTTTTGCATCAGGATGGAAGAAACTTCAAATGGGGTGCAACACTGTATAATTACTAGTATGTAATAACTGTCTTACAACAGGTTGTGTGATTATAAAATGTTTCCTCTTGTTCTGATGTCAGGTATTCCAAGGAAACAAGCCAACTAACTCTATTGTCTTCAAGAAGCTGAACCCATTCACACTGGGAGCACTTATTGGTAAGAGCTGAATATGGGCCTGTGAACCAACAACCAATGATATCTGAAATATTTATCATAATAATGTATTTACTTGTTATGCTCCCAGTAACAATGTCTGGTGTTGTTGTTTGTTTTACAGCCATGTATGAACACAAGATCTTTGTCCAGGGTGTTATGTGGGAGATCAACAGTTTTGACCAGTGGGGGTAAGTGTGACTATTTGAAACCAAGCTCCTCGATAATGTGTAATCTAAGACAGATTACAGACAGAGCCTATGTCCTATGAAATTGTACCAAACAATGTTTAATTGACATTCTATTCTGTCCACTCTGGTGAGTTTTCTGGTGACATTCTATTCTATTCTGTCCACTATTCTCCCTCCCTCCCTCCCTCCCTCCCTCCCTCCCTCCCTCCCTCCATAACAGAGTTGAGCTGGGTAAGGCTCTGTGTAAGAAGATCGAGCCTGAGCTGCATGGCTCCAACGAGGTTCACTCTCACGACTCCTCCACCAATGGGCTCATTAACTTTATCAAGAAGAACCACGCCTAACCTGCCCACCACCATCATCCATCCTCCCTGTCCTGTCCCCCTGCTGATGGGGGTGTCTGGGCTGTAGTGAAGATAGACTCGCTGAAGCATCTGTCACCTCCACACAGAGGAGCAGAAGCACTTTCTATGTCTGTAATCATCTGTCTGTGTCCTGTATGTTTGTTGTGCCATCGGACTGTATTTTACGTACCGTTGTATGTTGATGAGTTTACCACTGTAAAGGGGAACGCTACTGTAGAGTAAGCCTGTGGAAGGGTGTGTAAACTATATCCCAGACTATCCCACTCCATTGATGGGGAGTGTGGCTGTTAATAAACATCTTTACACCAAGCTATTGTCTGTGTCGTTAGTTGATTCTAGCCTGCATTCTGTTCAGAAGTTTGCAGTTGCAGACAACCCTAGAGGATAATGATGCAATCATGTATGAATAATTGAAACAACTTTCAAAATTATAGAATGTGTCATTCACACTCTCAATCAATCCAATGAGTTTTACTTATGGGGGAATGTAAGTGTTCCTTTATGTCCAAACCATCACTAGATGGCATTAGAGGACCCCAGATTTGGTCCAGCGTAAACCAAAACAGCCTCAGAGCAAATCACTGTTGTGTTTATTCTCTGGAACACAGGGGCAGAGGTCAGCCTATCTCCTCTATTTTCCATCCCCAGACATCACAGACTGTTAAGTAGCATACATACACAGAGAAAAACAAACAGCAGGCAGAAATATATCTGGAAAACATCATGTGATGTGCAGGCCCTCAATGTGAGACAGTTTAATCATCATTAAGCTCTATGATGTGCAGCTAAAACTCCATTAAACAAAATACTCTGTGAATTTCAAACAAACAATGTCTCATACTTTCTGCTTGTATATTACATATTACTTTGCTGTGCAATGCTTTTCCATGATACTGTATGCACGAATATGTCTCCTCATAAGACCAGCAAGTACATTACCATGATGTTGTACGTAAGAATATACTGAGTGTACAAAACATTAAGAACACCTTCCTAATATTGAGTTGCACCCCCTTTTGCCCTTAGAACAACCTCAATTCGTCGGGCATGGACTCTACAATGTGTCGAAAGCGTTCCACAGGGATGCTGGACCATGTTGACTCCAATGCTTCCCACAGTTGTGTCAAGTTGGCTGGATGTCCTTTGGGTGGTGGACCATTCTTGATACACACGGGAAACTGTTGAGCGTGAAAAACCCAGCAGCGTTGCAGTTCTTAACACACTCAAACCGGTGCGCCTGGGACCTACTACCATACCCCATTCAAAGGCACTTAAATATTTTATCTTGCCAATTCACCCTCTGAATGGCACACATACACAGTCCATGTCTCATTTGTCTCAAGGTTTAAAAATCCTTCTTTAACCTGTCTCCTCCCCTTCATCTACACTGATTGAAGTGGAAGGTGACATCAATAAAGGATCATAGCTTTCACCTGGATTCACCTGGTCAGTCTATGTCAAGCATGGAAAGAGCAGGTGTTCCTAATGCTTTATACTCTCAGTGTATGTCTCATCATAAGACCAGCAAGTGCATTACAGATGACTTTGCTGCGCACATGCTTTTCCCATAATACTGTATGCAAGAATATGTGATGTTTGTTTCCACCAACCTAAAGTACTATTTGTCTCTGTACCAAACTGCTCCTGGTTATAATTTACAGAGTGCCTAAGAGCACAAAGAGAAAAACCCAGGGACCCAAGACACAGTGATGGGCTAAGCAATCCTGTTGCTTGGCAACAACTCTATACTTCAATCATAAGTTAGCCTGAGTTATTTCAGGCTCAGTGGCACAGAATATAACAAGTGAGTTTTGATATCATTCTGGAGTGAGAGAGAGAAAAAAAATTGAAAAAAAGTTATTGATTTATATTTGCATCTGCTTGGTCAGGGAGAAAATAATTGGAGGAAGTAGTCTTCCGAGTAGCCTACCAACCCGTTCTAGGACCCATGCACTTTTCAAGTTACATTCAGGAATGCAGCTCAAATTGCTCCATTGAAACCATGAATTTTGAACATGAATACGACTGCCAGTTCAGAGCATGTTCCTGAGCTGTTTCAAGAACAATGCCTACTGCATTCCCTCACATTCCCCTGCATGCTTTATTGGTTGACCTGTCAGTCATTCTCACTGAGGCCTGTTTAAGAGCTGACCCTTGATCAGGATCTCAACCTCCCCAACACCTCGGTCGCCAAGGCAACGCCACCCCTCCAGAGAGTAGGAGCTGGGAGTGGATCTGTGTTAACTGGCTATTAGCCAGCTGGGGTTTGTGTTTGTCCATACCTCATCATCACTTGATTTGATTTGAATTCCTGTTTTTAGCTATGTGCTTCACCATGAGGACCAGCACAAACCTCCTGGAGTATTTTGAAGTCAATACTGTATATACGACACATTTCTGCATGTGTAACACGTACCATGAAAACTTCATTCTGAGGAGAAGTTCACCATGCAGTTCGACAGTTATGTTTGCTAGTCACTTGAACTTTGCAGGAATGCCATTGATAAAATATGATCTCATATCTCGACACACTTCCATGGGATATTTAATTTCGAAGGCAAATATTACTCCTGAAATACTTGCAAAGCAAACTCACAGATTCCCCTCTTATAACCCAGAGGATGGCCCTCTAATTTTCTCAGTTGGTCTCCAGTCTGTATCTACTATTGACATCCCTCACATGGCGGACCCTCGGCCTACAGCTGTAAAAAGGGGCCATTTAGTCAGGCCCTGTTCCGTATTTCCCACGGCTACTAGAGTTATATAAAGGTTAGTCTCTAAGTGTGTGGGCAGGCATTGCTCCTCGTCATCATACTGCTGACTAGTATAAAAGCTAGGGGAACAGTGGGAACAGTGGGGCTGGGGGCCTGGAGCTCTGGGTGGTCCCTGGCATTGTGGATCCTGTCTGCCAGGGGTGGCAGTGACATTGTCAGTCACATCTCTGCGACATGCAGGCCAGGTTTTTCTGACCCCCACGACAATCAACTTTTTGACTTGATTTCTGCCAAACTACCAGACAGACAGCTGTGGCTTGTTTATTTTCACAGGCCCCTGGCCACCTCTCTGTCATTTATTCAAGCCATGTGATTTTGGAGTGATGAGTAAATCGACTTGAGCCTTCAGTTGGTGTTCTATCTCTCTTGACCATTTGGTGAGGATCCAGCACGGTGACATTGTTGATGTTGATGGTCATAGAGGACAGTTATGCACATTGATATTAACAGGTCAGAGGTCATACCCTGATGTTTAACTTGTTAAGTATTTAACATCTAACACATGTAATTGGTTCACTTTTAGATACAACACCACAGACTAACTTGTCTGTAACCATAAAATCATGTTGGGTATGAGGTAATTCTGTTGTGTGCATATTCCTGGGCTCCTGGTGGTGGAGGGATCTCTGTGCTCCAGAGGGAAGGCTTTCCTTTGTGTGGTGTAACAGATCTCACCTCACAGTGGGTCCCTGGGGCTCCAGCTACACCGCACACACACAGAGCTCCCTGAGTCACAGGGCGGTACCCTCACACACACATAAAGAGTGCTTTGTGCCCCAACTCCTGGAGCTGTCAACCAACACCAGAGTTCTTCCTCACGTAGACTGAACTGAACATGATTGTTCAGGAGCGCTCAGCTCGGCTGCCCGGTTGGGGACAGACTGTTCTGCTGCTTACTCCTACGCATATACAGTACAGTACACATCCATACTGAATCATACCTGAGCATGTCCCAGTTAGTCATAACAGATTACATTGACATTGAGTGTGATTTATCTGGATGGGTTGGGGTGTATTTTAGGAGGCTTGGTAAGAACCTCACACGTCCTCCTCCGCGTCTGACCCTGGATGAGTACATATTTTACCAGTGAAATCTACCTGCCCACTCATTCACTTATACAGTCTGAAAGAGAGATGGCCTGAGGGGATAACAATACCTAAATTGTCACGCCCTGGCTCTGGGGACTCTTTAATGTTGAGCCAGGGTGTGTAGGTTCTATGTTATAGTTTTCTATGTTTTGTTCTAGATCGTTGTATTTCTATGTTGGCCAGGGTGGTTCCCAATCAGAGGCAGCTGATTCTCGTTGTCTCTGATTGGGAACCATACTTAGGCAGCCTGTTGGCACTTTTGTTTTGTGGGATCTTGTTCCGGAAGGTTTGTGTATTTAACCTAGGACTTCACGTATCGTTTTGGTTCGTTGTGTGTACACTAATAAAAGTATGTACGCCTATCACGCTGCGCCTTGGTCCGCTTCATCATGTGTCAACGATCGTGACATAAATTACCTACTTCCAGTTCATGCAATCCTGCCCAATGCAATGCCTATCCATTACACAGAACAACCAAACGACAGAAGTAAATACATTTAGGTGAGAATTTTTTTTATTGAACCAGTTATATTAAGGTGGTCTCTGCCACTGAACCTGTCCTTGGAACCATCCCAACACTCTAGTCCAGCGGGTCAGTTTGTATGCTTTTTATCTCAACTCTGTGCTGACCGTCATTTTCTGCCCTGGCCCTGATAAACACTTTCCCAATCCATGTTAGCTCTAGGCTCTGTTCTGTCACAACCAACCGCTCCTGAATTCCAGGCCTGCTGACTGACCAACCTCCGGCCTTCACAGCCTTTGTTCTGGACTTCAGAGGGGGAATACCTCAAAATCAAAAGCAGCACATTTCCTATTCAATAATGATTCTGTTCACAACTTTAAAAGCAAAGTCAGGCAATTCAGTTTGTATGACAAATATAAACCTCTCTACTCTCAAAATAGCATGAATTGTGTATGCTGATGGTATTCTCTGTACACTTGACAGAGAATCATGGCATTGTTGCCATGGCACCCTTATGGCAGCCTAGGCTGATCGCTCTGCTATTTTCATTGTAATTTATTGTTTTAAGTGTTTTTTTTATGTGCATTTTTCTTGAATAAAGTTTTGTTTTTGTGTAGCTAATCAAGTATTGATAATATTTATCAAATAATTTTTTGCCTCATTGTTGAAATCAGACAAAAAAAATGCCTTTCTGTCATCAACAAAGTAAAGCTAGCTGATTGTTTTCTTTGCATGGTCCTAAAGCATACCGTTGCCTCGTTTTATATCACATTCCAATGCTAAAACTGGGGTGGACAAAAATAAAATGTCAGAATGTGCATCCCCAGTGAAAGTTGCACCCCTGCTTGACGGAAACGTGGCACAGAAATTGAGATTTCTACCTACTCCATCTGGCTATAAATATCTGGAAAAGGCCCTTGCACATTGCATGGGTGGTGGTCTTGCTGTTTTCCACAAATAATGTTTTGACCTGAAAATGTTTCCTGTCCCTGCTGGCTTATCATTTGAGTGCATAGTTTTTCAAATTAAGGGCGTTTTCAGATATGGAATTTGGCTCCCTAGTTTGGTTTCCTGGAGCGTTTGTGAGAATTCTACAAATAACCTTTTCAGGAGGTGATTTGCGAGACGCACATTCTACATGACATTAGCAAAGTACCTACTGGGTAAAAACTGGTTGAATCAACGTTGTTTCCATGTAATTTCAACAAAAATAATGAAATGTGATGATGTTGAATCAATGTGGAAAACTGATTGTTTTTTTAATAAATAATTAACGTAAAGGGAATTTTGTTTTTTCACCTAATATTTTGTTGATTTCATGTTGAATTCACGTTAGTTGACAACTCAACCAAATGTAAACAAAAACTAGACGTTGAAATGACGTTGTAGCTCGTTTACAACGGGCAAAAAGTTACCTGGTCCTCTAGTCCTGGATCTTGGACCCGCTACTCACTCAGGTCCTGAATTCGTTTCAGACAGGGTTAGTTTGCATTTCACACATGCTTTATAGCACGGATTAAGGTACCAAACGCTCTAAGATCCGAATCATACAGAGATACTGTATGTGAAAGCGCCCTAAGTCTCCCAATCCCCTCAGTGTGATACTAATCTATCGCCCCCCTAAAACCAACACCGTCTCTTTTACTACAGAGTTTTCTGAGCTGATCACCTCTCTGTGTCCTACCCTCTCCAATGTTGTTATCCTAGTTGATTTCAACATTCACATTGATTCAACAAAATGTTCCTCTGCCACTGACTTCCTGAAGCTGCTTGACTGTCTTAACCTGGTACAGCATACCAACAACTCCACACACAATCGTGGACATACACTAGACCTCATCATCTCTGGAGAAGTCTGGAGATGTGACAATGTCTGTGAGTACTCCTGCACTTCAGCGCAGCCCAAGCACACTATTCAATTAAGAAACATCAAGTCCCTTGACACGTCCGTCTTCCAGGGGTCTGTTTGCCCTGGCCTACAAGTTGACTGTCATGAGTCCACCCCTGATGAGATGGTTGACCTGTATAATAGCACTCTAAGGAACAACTTAAACAGCAATGCCCCTGAAAAAACATGTAAAGTATTCTTCCAACGGTCCTTCCCATGGTTTGCAGAGGAGCTGCGCAGAATGAAGACCCATGGCCGCAAGCTAGAGCATCTGTGGAGAAGTTCTGGCCTAACTGTCCACCTACTGGCCTGTAAAGACCACCAGGCTTGTTATTTCAAAGCAATAAAAGAAGCCTGCTTCTACTCTGCTATGATTGACAATGACCGAAGAAATCCCAGGACCTTGTTTTCCATCATCAGTCATCTCCTCCACCCTACAGACTCTGGCCCTCTCACAGCAACTACTGAACAATGCAACAGATTTGCTGAGTTCTTCAAAGCTAAAATCAACACCATCCGAAAGAACATTGTATCCTCCAACCCTAACCTCACTCTGGCTCCTACCCCACCACCCATATCTGCTCATCCTCTATGTGACTTTGGTTCCACCTGCTGCTGTGTTAGAACTAATCTAAAACATGAAAACTACCAGTGACCCCCTCGACCCTATTCCAACATCACTGTTCAAAACATGAAAACTACCAGTGACCCCCTTGACCCTATTCCAACATCACTGTTCAAAACATGAAAACTACCAGTGACCCCTCGACCCTATTCCAACATCACTGTTCAAAACATGAAAACTACCAGTGACCCCCTCGACCCTATTCCAACATCACTGTTCAAAACATGAAAACTACCAGTGACCCCCTTGACCCTATTCCAACATCACTGTTCAAAACATGAAAACTACCAGTGACCCCCTCGACCCTATTCCAACATCACTGTTCAAAACATGAAAACTACCAGTGACCCCCTCGACCCTATTCCAACATCACTGTTCAAAACATGAAAACTACCAGTGACCCCTCGACCCTATTCCAACATCACTGTTCAAAACATTTAAACTACCAGTGACCCCCTCGACCCTATTCCAACATCACTGTTCAAAACATGAAAACTACCAGTGACCCTCGACCCTATTCCAACATCACTGTTCAAAACATGAAAACTACCAGTGACCCCCTCGACCCTATTCCAACATCACTGTTCAAAACATGAAAACTACCAGTGACCCCCTCGACCCTATTCCAACATCACTGTTCAAAACATTTAAACTACCAGTGACCCCCTCGACCCTATTCCAACATCACTGTTCAAAACATGAAAACTACCAGTGACCCCTCGACCCTATTCCAACATCACTGTTCAAAACATGAAAACTACCAGTGACCCCCTCGACCCTATTCCAACATCACTGTTCAAAACATGTAAACTACCAGTGACCCCCTCGACCCTATTCCAACATCACTGTTCAAAACATGCTCAGCCGCTCTCATCCAGTTTGTAACCAACCTGTTTGAACAAGTCCCTCCACACTGGGCAGGTGCCATCACAATTCAAAATTGCTACCATCACCCCCTTGCTCAAGAAACCATCCCTTGACCCAGACCTCCTCTCAATCTACAGGCCTATTTCCAACCTCTCATTTCTATCTAAAATCCTGGAGAAGATAGTGGGCAATTCAACTTCACTCACACCTCAGCACTAACCAGCTTTATGAGGCTATCCAGTCTGGCTTCAGGCCATTGCACAGTACTGACACAGCATTGGTGAAGGTTGTAAATGACCTGCACATGGCTGCAGATACAGGATCCCCCACCATCTTGATTATCCTGGACCTCAGTGCTGCTTTCGACAGAGTAGATCACACCATTCTACTGCAGCGCCTCAAGAGCCATCTGTGGGACTGCTCTAAACTGGTTTACCTCCTACCTCTCTAACCGCAAGCAGTACGTCACCATCAGAGGAGTCCACCATAAACTACGGTGTCCCACAAGGGTCAGTGCTAGGACCCTTTCTCTTCCTACTCTACATGCTCCCACTTGGCCAGATCTTCAGACAGCACAGTGTCCAATTTCACTACGCAGACGACACACAGGTTTACATTAAAACCAATTCTGACACAACTCCTGCTCTGTCAACCTTGTCCAACTGTCTGGAAGAGGTCAAATATTAGATGCAGAACAACTTCCTCCAACTCAACAGCAGCAAGACAGAGGCAATGCTGATAGGCACCCCACAGCAGATCACCAACTGCTTCAGCATCTGCCCTGCCATAGATGGCCACATCATTCCCCTCTCCTCAGTCATCACCAACCTGGGTGTGAAATTCGACCCTGCTTTCTCCTTCAATGTCCACATTAGTCACGTCTGTAAAACGTAATTCTTTCACCTGAAGAACATCTCCCGCCTAAGACCCTGTCTCATTACTTCTGATGCAGAAAAACTTATCCATGCATTCATTTTCTCCAGAATTGATTATGGGAATGCAGTACCTGGGGGCATGCCTGCACACTCATTCAAAACAGTGCTGCAAGGATTCTGACACAAACAAAAAGTCTGCCCACATCACCCCTATCCTTGCTGCCTGTCCCTCAAAGAATTCACTTTAAAATTCTCCTTCTGTTCTACAAAGCCCTAAATGGGGTAGGACCATCCTATCTACTCTCCCCCTATGAACCTCCACGCACCCTATGGTCAAGCCAAGCCAAAATGCTTCATGCACCCAGGACCCAGCTCCAGACAATGGAAGACTGTGCCTTGTCCTCTCACGCACCGTGCCTTGTCCTCTCACGCACCGTGCCTTGTCCTCTCACGCACCGTGCCTTGTCCTCTCACGCACCGTGCCTTGTCCTCTCACGCACCGTGCCTTGTCCTCTCACGCACCGTGCCTTGTCCTCTCACGCACCGTGCCTTGTCCTCTCATGCACCGTGCCTTGTCCTCTCACGCACCGTGCCTTGTCCTCTCACGCACCGTGCCTTGTCCTCTCACGCACCGTGCCTTGTCCTCTCACGCACCGTGCCTTTTTCCTCTCACGCACCGTGCCTTGTCCTCTCACGCACCGTGCCTTGTCCTCTCACGCACCGTGCCTTGTCCTCTCACGCACCGTGCCTTTTCCTCTCACGCACCGTGCCTTGTCCTCTCACGCACCGTGCCTTTTCCTCTCACGCACTCGTGCCTTGTCCTCTCACGCACCGTGCCTTGTCCTCTCACGCACCGTGCCTTGTCCTCTCACGCACCGTGCCTTGTCCTCTCACGCACCGTGCCTTGTCCTCTCACGCACCGTGCCTTGTCCTCTCACGCACCGTGCCTTGTCCTCTCACGCACCATGCCTTTGGAACTCCCTTCCTTACAATCTCAGGGCTCTTCAGACTGTTGGGGCTTTTAAAGCAGGCCATTTTTATCAACTGGCCTACCCTTCTTCCTAAACTTTGACTGTTGCTTTTATGATATGGCTATATATATATATATAAGTATTTGAGCATGACATGACCCATATGAAGTAATACAGTGAGGTCCAAAAGTATTGGGACAGTGATCTTTTTGTGGTTATTTTGGCTCTGTACTCCAATAATTTGGATTTTAAATTATACAATGACTATGAGGTCACGATTCATTCAGGATTATCCGTAATCATGGTAGCAACCACATTAATGTAGAAGTGTTTGGAAACATATTCTATTCTTATTTACAATAAAAGTGACTCCAAAATTACACAAGACATTATTTACCATTAATTTCTATTGGGCACAAAATAATGTGAAAATTAATAAAAACAAACAGCAAATGCATCCAACAAATGTGTGGAGTCACAAGCTTGATGTAGTCATTGTGTGCTATGAATATGGGACCAAATACTTAACTTTTGACTACTTCAATAGACATACAGTATAAGTGAATTTGTCCCAATATTTTTGGTCCCCTAAAATGGGGGGACTATGTACAAAAAGTGTTGTAATTTCTAAATGGTTCACCCGATATGGATGAAAATACCCTCAAATTAAAGCTGACAGTCGGCACTTTAACCTCATAGTCATTGTATTATTTTTATTTTATCTTTTATTTTATGTACTTTGACATTTTTCTTGTTTAATGAAAAGTGCTTTACAAATGTAATATGGTATTATTATTACTTTTCTATAAACATCTAATCATGAGCATGACATGACCCATATGAAGTAATACAAGTCATCTCAGAGAATCTCATGCTGCAATCACAGCAAATAGTGAATAAACAGTTTTGATTTCAAAGTATCTGATTATGTGCTTATTTCTGACCTAATGTGATGCCAAAAGATCAATGATAAACTGTCAAGTGGGAGCACAGACACACACTTAACAACCTCAGAGACTGTCATAAAGAAAAATATACCAAACACCACTTCTTTGGAAACCAAATCTCCACAGGCCCAATGTGCGACTGTGTGGTGTTTGTACAGTGTACTTGAGGTGGCTCCTCCAGGCTTGTGGTTATTGTGAGGTATTATAGAGCTGGGGGATTCACACACTTAAGAGTTTAAGAGGAGCATTACAGTAATCATCCTACTTTACGCTCCAATTGGCACAAATGTAGTCCAACAGGACATTCATTTAAGCATCCGTCTTGGTCAAATTATACCCATAATCATTAAATCCTCTCACTTGTACAACAGGAAACCGCCGGGGGGTGTCTTCTTGCTCATCTAGACAGCCTGCTAATTTGATTCAGTTTATAATCCCTGTAGTGTTATTTAAACCTGATTATAGACAGAAAACAAAGGGGACATGAGCAGAAACAGACCCGGAGCAGATTGTCTGAGTGTGTGTTACATGCTTCTTTCTCTTGTTTTAAGATTCAAAACCAAAACTTGTTGGGTGAGTTGATGGTGAACCCTAACTCATCATAACTAAAACTTAGCAACCAGGACAAGCCCAGTAGTGTGGGTCTAGCGCTGTAAGTATTAAGCGTCTCAGAATAAGAGTGCTGATTTAGGATCAGTTTTGCCTTATAGATCACAATGAATATCATCACATGGGCAAAAGGGAAAACGATCCTAGATCAACAATCCTAGTCTGAGATCCGTGATACATACGGCCCCTGATTCCAGTAAAGTGCAGATGGACTGTTTACTTCCAGAGCCAATAATACCCCAGAGACTGCCCTATCAGTGATGACTGTCAGGACCAGAGCTATCATACTGTACATACCACGGTAGGGGCTGTTCTCTGAGGGATCCTCCATCACATGACTTGCTGGAGAGACTTGCGTGCGGGAATGTAATTATACACAATTACAGTAGCTCTGATCTGAGGATATATTTCTAGAACAAACATCTCTGAGTACACAGATGTAACTGGAAGGCATGAACAACAGCATGGGACTTTCATCCAGAGCTGGGATTTTTCATCTTTGTAAGCATCCATCTTCTCCACAGGGAGACATGGGAAAGACAGTTGTCCATATTACTCCCAAATTTAGGCTAAATCATTCCCATATCATTCCCAAGTTTACCACATTTCATTGTTGATTTATGTCCAATGGCAGCACTTACACATTACAGCATGCAATAAAATGGTAATAACATGGTAATAGTATGGTAACAAGGTATTTGTGTTCTAGTTCAACAAAGTGCCATCATTTGGATAGAAATGGTCATATTACTTCACATACAACAAAAAAGACAACATCATTTGGTTTAAGTTAGCTACAAAACCACTTTATTTAAAAAGCAGATTATATAATCTACAGTTAAATGATACGTCCCGATTTTTAATACATTAAATAACTTTAGACTTTTTCATGTTTAGATAAATAAATCTAGTTTCCTTTTTTATGAACCATCTAAGTAATCAAACACTTATACAAAAGCGATACAAAAGTGATGTGACAGAGGTGTCATAATGTGCTTATTGAAAACTACTGGTAGGAGACAGAAAAGGCTTCACTTTCAGAGTGATTTCTGACAGAGGATGAAAGAAAAACGAGCCTCTTTATGTACAGGTATGGGGAAACTAGCTGTGTGCTATGCAATAGAAATGGAATAGAAGTAGTATTTTTAAAAAGAGGTGTATTAAGACATCCTTAAAATGGATCAACTCTTGTCAAGTTTAAACATTTGCTGCTTTAATGAAAAATGATTTGAGATTGATATGAATGAGTGGGTCTTATTGTACTATTCAAACTACAGTTCAGAAAATGCCATAGCCTCATTCTTCAAGTATATTACACATTCCTTGACTAGGAGTCTCATCATACTATGCTGAGATTCAGTTTATCTACCATCAAAGGGAATTTCCCAGCAAAAACATGTACTCTAGGGATACATATTATTTTTCGCTTTTGCAAATAAATGTACAACTGGGAGCAGAGAAAGAAAATAAACAACAGTTTGCCAAACATACACTAATAATTACATTCGAAAGAATCTCATCGAAGGATACATCAGAAAGCACATAATGCCTGTGCGGGCCCCTCCTCTCTGTAATCTCTACGTCAGCCTCCTTGTCTGTTAGATTCAGTAGTATGAGAGAACAGTACCTCTGACTAGGCTACTGTGAGCAGATACTGGGTAGGCCTGAGCCAGAGCCTTACCCATTCTTTCAGTTGGAGAGAGATTGAGAGTGCATGGGTCGTTTTGTGAAGCTGGATGGCCGTTGTCCTGCTCACTCAACAAGGTACATGCACCATGGCACTGCCACTAGTGCACACACACACTCACACTTCTATACACACTGAGTATACCAAACATTAGGAACACCTTCCTAATATTGAGTTGCACCCACTTTTGCCCTCAGAACAGCCTCAATTCGTCGGGGCATGGACTCTACAAGGTGTCAAAAGCGTTCCACAGGGTTGCTGGCCAATGTTGACCCAAATGCTTCCCACAGTTGTGCCAAGTTGGCTGAATGTCCTTTGGGTGGTGGACTATTCTTGATACACACAGGAAACTGTTGAGTGTGAAAAACCCAGCAGCGTTGCAGTTCTTGACACAAACCGGTGCACCTGACACCTACTACCATACCCCGTTCAAAGGCACTTCAATGTTTTGTCTTGGCCATTCACCCTCTGAATGGCACACATACACAATCCATGTCTCAATTGTCTCAAGGCTTAAAAATCATTCTTTAACCTGTCTCCTCCCCTTCATCTACACTGATTTAAGTGGATTTAACAAGTGACATCACCTGGATTCACCTGGTCAGTCTATGTCATGGAAAGAGCAGTTCTTAATGTTTTGTACACTCAGTGTCTATAGACCAACAGACTACAGTGTCTATAGACACACACAGAGACACACACAACGGCACAACCAGCGAGGGAAAACACGGGGGATGGATTCCCCAGAGACACGGGTTGGACCAGCAACTCCCACAACCAACCAGACAATCTGATCAACCAGTAGGTATGACACAGTAACGTGTGCATGAGGAGGATATGTGGGGACTCTCGATGGTCAGACACTCACTCACTCAGTGCTACCATATGGGTCAAATAACCAGTGTGTGGAACTGTACATGTTAATTAAGAGCCAGTGTCACTAACAGGTCTTTGGATCGCATGACCAAGCAGACCGACAACACAGAGGCCTCTAGGACCTGAAACAACGGACTAATACCCTTCAGAGGACTGTTAAGACTGTTACAGCTCGTTTGGCCTCCGATTCCATTTGCTAATAATAATGCAGCAAAAAAAGAGACTACGCTTCTAGAATCTTGCGGAAAATGTCTGCAAAATATATAGGCATGTATAAAAGACAATCTATGTGCTTCAAACTTTTTTTCTCGTTATATAATCGTTAAGACACTGCTTGTGAATCTCTCGAGGTCACGTCTTCTAAGACTGCTAAGTGGAATGAGTGCCAGCCCAGGCTAGCGCTGTGGCTACTGGCTACTGACAGGGCATGCTGTGCCACCAACATCCGCTTTGCCAAGGAGCACTGGAGCAAGGGGATGGTACAGGGGAGTGTGTCACAGAGTCACATGAAGGCTCTCGGTTGTTGCTGGTAGACTCTGTACCCTTGCATAGCCAAAAGGAGCCGTAGCTAGCTGGACTGTGGCACTGTCACTGGCACCGTGCGGTGAGGTTTCTCAGTGGAAGGCCACTCTGAAGGCACAGCATGTCCAACCCTCTAACCCTGCCAGACAGTGCTGGAATGTTATGTAGCAGCCTGTTTCACGGCCTCCCAGCCTCCTGGCAGAGATGATGTCCAGCTCTCTCTCTCTCATGGACAGAGGAGCAGTAAATGCATCATGGCACACGGCTTCAGCGCAAAGGAATGAAGAAAACAGAAGGAGAGGAAAAAAGAGAGCGCTGGAGAGAGGGATAGAGAGAGAGTGGCCTCCTCCCTCCATCCAGGCCAGGCCCCACTGTGATGAATGTGCAGGGGTCACGGTGCTGACGTCAGCCAGGGCCTCTGGGTGGGCTGGGGCCTCAGCCCGCTTCACTGTTCACAGACCAAAAGGAGGAAGGAGGGAGAAAAAAACTGATGGAAGAGAGAGAGAGAGGGACGTGGACTCTCTCCCAGCCCGGTCTTGTGACTTGTCCATGGCCTCGTATCTATCTCCTCTCCCCAGGGCACGGCCGGCCAGTAGAGAGCGAAGACTCCCAGGATCTCTCTGTTCTGTTCTGTCATGCAAGAAGAGGTTCCGAAGTTCCGGGATTCCGTGGGCGGGGGATTCCTTCTTCTTTCTGCTATGTTGTCTCAAGTCACCTGGGAGGCGGGTCAGCGGTGGCTTGGGGTTGGCTGGGGTTGGATCCTCGCCGCCCCTGCTCTCTCATAGCTCAGTGACGTGTAGTGGGTAGCTGGGGGGCGGGTGGGCGGGCACCGGGACCTTGAGCCTGCGGATGTGGCAGCCGTGACAGAGCAGGTGGCCCTCCAGGGGGTAACAGCGGTGACCCTCCTCGTCGTTTAGCTGGAGGCCACAGTCCTACAACACAGAGGGAGAGAGATAGACTCAGTGAAACTGCTGTGGCTGAACATTTGTGAAGGAAAATATTATATACACACATCCAATGTCTTTGGGCAGGTGCTAGATATCAAAACTATCCAGACTATCTATTTCAACAAGGAACTTTCAATACACATATTTCAGATATTTAATGTACTTCTTATTTTATTAATTTTTTTACCCCTTTTTCTCCCCAATTGGTAGTTACAGTCTTGTCCCATAGCTGCAACTCCCGTACGGACTCAGGAGAGGCGAAGGTCGAGAGCCATGCGTCCTTCCAAAACACGACCCTGCCAAGCTGCACTGCTTCTTGACACACTGCTCGCGTAACCCGGAAGCCAGCCGCACCAATGTGTCGGAGGAAACACCGTACAACTGGCGACCGTGTCAGCATGCATGCGCCCGGCCCGCCACAGGAGTCGCTAGAGCGCGATGGGACAAGGACATCCCGGACAGCCAAACCCTCCCCTAACGACGCTGGGCCAATTGTGCGCCGCCTCATGGGTCTCCCGGTCACGACACAGCCCGGTATCGAACCCGGGAGGCATTTACTGTACTTTTACCTTTGATACCTCTCCACTGATATGAGAGGCCGCCGATGGGTATTCCTGTTAAGTTTACATATGGGCTCTTTACCATTTCTTAAATATGTAATATTTAAGACTTTAGACCCCTGTGATGACTATCAACCCCACAGAGCCTGCTGAATGATTACCTGCCAAGCTGCACTCACCTAGGTGGGATATGAGCTATTCCCTGGAATGTGTGATAATAAAATGAGTCAACCAGCTTTTGCCATTAAACATGGAATTCTTGATCAAACTCACACACACTTACAATCACACACATTCTTTGAGCCCTGGTTACAATGACTCACACTTTACACAGCTATCATTAAACTGTTGTGTTGGCTGACTTGACTTGATTACTTTGATTACACTGAGGTTTGTAGATAACATAGGATGATTTCCTGTCTGAGCGGTCTGTCAGAGTGCTGAGATTCCAGGGTAGTTAAACAACAACCCCTGGTCAGATGTCCAGCTGAGTCCAACGCTATGAGCCCTACCCTCTGCTCTCCCACCTCCCACAGCTCAACTCTGGAATGTGCCTGGACAACGAGTCACCACATTGGTTTGCCCCTCACTGAGCTTTAGTTTGTGTGTGTAGTGCACACACTCACAGAGATCCAGAAACATACACCCACACTGCCATAGCATTTACACTAAAATTGACAGACGTTTAATGATCATACCCAATGTGCTGGCTCCGTTCAATACATAAATAAGACAGGCTAGTAATGACGTTGTCTCACCTCGCAGTGATAGCACTCCACATGGTAGTCCTTGTCCATGGACACCACCCGGATGGTCTCCTCAGAGCCCTGTCAGGAAGCACACACAGTCAGTCACACCCTCCCGTCTCCACCACTCCACTGGCTACCAACAACCAGAGCCATATATTAAGAGAGTTGGGCCAGGTTTTAGAAAGGACGCCATGTTAGAGCCTTTATTCTCGAAATGTTGATGATGTAACAATACGAGAGCGCCTCCGACAATTCCCTATGAAATGACCCGCTGTAAACTAGCAAAACAGAGCAGCGAATTTAACAGACGTTTTTATTGATTAGCATTCGGGATAATGTGTATCCAAGTAGGTAAAGCATATCTGCTTTCACTGGACATCTTCATAGGTTTTGAAAACTATCAGAAATAAACAGCACAGCACGGAAGTGTCAATTATCACTTAGCAACGGCTATGGAGGAGAAAGTGGCAATCTCGGAACGTTCAGACAGGAACCGCATTGGCCTAACCCTCTACTGTATATACTGTATATGACTCTGACAACAACTAGTGACAGGGGCTGACAGGATACAAGCAGTCATTGGCTCATCATTACCTGAGCAGGGAGGATGGGCTGGTTGCATGAGGCACATTTTGGGGCAAAGACCCTGTTGGGGAAACAGAGTAGAAGTCAAGTCTTGGCACATGCTGTATAATTTATATCAGTTTCAGCACAAATCAGGATTTAAAGAGTACTGTGGAATGAAGAAACTCTTGCATGCTGACTTCATCACATGTTGGCATTATCTATAAGAGACCCATGTCCTTACGTGTGGTAGTCTTTGACACAGTAGATGTTGTTCTCCACGTCCACAGTGAAAGGCACTCCGTCCAGACCCTCTGTACAGACCACACAGCGGAAGCAGCCAGGGTGGTAGGACTTGCCCAGTGCCTGCAGGATCTACACACACACACACACACACACACACACACACACACACACACACACACACACACACACACACACACACACACACACACACACACACACACACACACACACACACACACAGAGAGAGAGAGATAACAGTAAGGCCAGAGATTGAGGCCTCTCATTAGGAGTCAATCACACCAGCCCATTGGCATTCAGATACAGAAACTAAACTAAACTAGGTGGTATGATGCCACATGTCAAGAAGAGATACAGTCCTGCTAAAGAGAAAGCCCAGAAAGGAACAGGCATACTGTTCTGCTGATTGTCTTGTATCACTATCTAGCAGGCCCTCCTACAGTATTAGGCTCTTTCTTACCATTTCCATGATGAGGTGACCACACACAAAGCACTTCTCTGCCGTCTGCTGAAAACCAGAGTACTGTGGGAGATTAAAAAGAGACTTATCACTGGGTTTGTTAGGATTCTAACATGTAGCAATGGACAACTATTACATGGTGAATGTTAACTGGGTCTGGTTGAGACTTGGGAGTACAGCATTACAAAAGAGAGGATGGTACCTTTAGGAAGTGTTTGAGACAGGGTTGGGGATCATTCCACAAATGTAATTCTAATGTAATTCCTTCTCCCTGTAAATTCCATTTAATTCAGTTTTAATTGTAGGTCAGTCTTTGAATTCAGAGTTAATTCAATTCCTCTCAATTCCAATGTTAAGACATTCCAAGAATTCAATTCCCAATTAAATATTATCCCGAACAATTCCACAAATGAAAATTCAATTCCCTCAGGCTTACAGGCATGTCCATGTTCAGACAGCTTAGCTATACTGGAAATATAGAAATACAAGTTGAAATGATTTAAAACAAATTCTGCAGTCCATTTTTGATACTAAGTGCATTAATTCCATTAACTGGGAAATGTACAAATATTAAATTCCAATTAAATTCAAACAGTCCAAATAGTCTAATTCCAATTCAATTCCAATTCAATTCCAATTCAATTCAATTTTAATTGAATCCAATGTAAATGATCCACTTCATGAGTGAATTCAAGAATTGAATTGGAATTTCAAATTAAATTGGAATTGACCCCAACCCTGGTTTGAGAACCCCTAAACACTATAACCAAAATGTGAATGTAGGGCCCCAGAGTACAGCCTAAATGACACTATCTATAGGGGGTGCTGCTGCTCTCTTTATATTGACGTGAAAAGAGTTGCTCCTTTTCCCTTTGCCTCCTCTCTTTGCTGAGACGTATATGAGCGACCAGTGTCATTTGCTGTGACGATACCTGTCCTAAACCATCAGCGCACTCTACTAATAGAAAGAGTACAGCACACATCCAGTCATCAGCTCTCTACTCTAGGTGGTCTCCTACAGTCTGGACCAGAGTCACACAGACACAAGGGGATGTATCCGAACTTGAGGTAAGACGTGTAACTTGAACATAAGATATCACATTGAAGTCAATGAGGGATTTAAATTTGAGTTATACCCGCATTACCATCGTTATGTTTGTCCCATAGTGACCATCTGCAAAGCACATGACCCTGGGGTCATGACCTGATGAGAGGAGGGGGAGGGTAATGGTGGGACAGGGGCAGCAGGTGGAGGTGGGGTGGTGAGGGGTGCAGGGGGAGGGTGACTCCAGGCTTCCCCTTTAACCCCCCAGACAGACCATCTGCCCCGATGACAGGGCAGAGCTGGTGGTCAATACTCAGAGGAAGCTAGGGACTTTTGTCATATCCACCATCTGACCCCTTTAGGATCTATTCTTTATATCTACAGCATGAGGAGACCCAATACCACTCGTAGCACCCATCCTCTGAGCCAATTGAAAGTCTGTTTTAGGGGCCAATGGGCAATGTCTATGTGTAATGGAGTGATTCATTTACATTAAGTAAATGGCAACCTAACAACCTAATTCAGTAGTAATAAGCAATAAGTCTGTATCTTTTAGGAAGACAAAAACGACTGCTATAAAACACCTGGTTCCCATTGATTCTAGATTGACCGACGTCTATCAGAGATCAATACATGCTAATAACTTGTGTCTGTTTCCCATTGTGTCCAACCTGGGCAGATGGATACATCATACAGGAGGCAGTCTGAGGCCTGCAGCTGCCCACAGCCACTCCTCCTCCCTCTCTAATTCTAAGTGCTGGGGAGTAATGGGATGGGAGCAGTGGGGTAATTGTGCTCCTTGGGGAAATGTTGGGGAAATTAGTGGGAATTGGAGGGGTGGTGCTTAACTTTAATTGTAGCACTGCAATGTCTGTTTCCTCTGGAGGGTTTTAGAATGTGCTCTCCCAAGTCTGTCATTGAGGGGTGTGTGTATGAAGGATATGAAGAACTCAACCTCTGAACATCCACATAATGAACATAACATAAACATCAATTCTTGTGCATAAGGAGGCATGCAGGGACGACAGATGTTGTAACTTACCAGGAAGTCCTCTTCACAGTAGACCCTGCCGTTGACATTGTAGAAAGCTTTCCCTCTCAGCCTCCTTCCTGAAGAAGAGAAGTAAGAGTGTGTGAGCTGTAGCAGATCCTGTCAAAGTGAAGACTGTAAAGGTGTTGCTATGTGATTGTACCCAACCCCTAGGCTATAAGAAAGTTAATACATCAAGAAAATAGTGTGCTTCCAGCCTTTTGAACAATGACGAAATGCCCCAGGGTTTCTCCTGATGATATTTGAAATACATTATCCAAAACTGCATTGTTATTCTGTTGAGAACAAACAGAAATACCACGGGAGTTGACTTTCTGCCTCCTACTCCCCTGACTCCTCTCTGTTCCATTAGACACAACAACAACAGATGTCAACAGGAAACACCAGTGACAAAAGCAGATGGTAGCTGCATAATGTAGGTTACTCGTTCGAGGTCCACACTAATGTTTCAATACTCTGGTCATCCATTGATCCCCACGGGACTCCTTCTACTTAGAACCAGCAAACAATCAATACAGCCCCATCATCCAGACGAGGCCCAAGCTGCTATACAAACTCCCCCTCCTACTCACCCCTCCTCCTCACCCCTGCCATTGTGTACAGCTCACACACACACACACACACAACCACAGCCCAACTATACAAGCCTGAGCAAAGGATTTTCCCATGTCTGGTATAGCCAGGGCCATACTAACAGTCAGTCCCTCCCCAAAGTCACCATTTTGGGGCTCCTTGAGCACAGTAGCACTACATTCCACAGGATAAAAGGGAATTCCACCTAAAAGGAAAGATCTCCTCACTGCTCACTCCCACTGGCCCTGGCTTTTGCGCCCCCTGCGATGCTTCTCTTAATGCATGCCCATTGAAATGCACTAAATGGCAGCAGCAGTCTCTTCTCTTTCTGGCAGCGCGGTGACTTCAACCCAGCCCAGCAGACAGAGCGCATGGAGCTCATAAATCTGCAGGATTAGTCAGATTTAATTGCTGTCCTGAGCTGCCATTGATTTTATGGGTGTCCTGGCTTGGGAAAGACATGTCCCCCTTTTTACACCCAAATGTATGCAATCGCTGTATTTCACACACAGTGTCACATTGCTGGGAGATAGCAATATATTAACATCCACATAAATGGCTACAGCAGCCGAAGGATGCTGTTCACACAATAGGTGAGACTTTAGACTGAGTGCGAGAAACTATTAGCATTTAGAGTTGGAGGTTGGACGAGAGAGAAAAAACCTATTTCCTGTTGACTGGGGACTACAAAGGAGGAGCTCTTTTAATTCAGAGTGACTAAACTTGTAAAAACCATTACATTCTAATCAACAACACACCAGTGAGCTGGAGCTGGGGCATGTTGCCGTGTGTTTGTCTGGTGGCCTTTGCTCTGGCGAGTGCATCTGGAAGGTGAAACACAAAGCCCTCAGCGCTCGCTGACTGTGGTGCACTGCTAAGGGAGCGGGCCGCCTGAGCAAACGGGGACATTCTTTCTGCCTGAGGTCACTAGTTGGTCCCATTCAACCCCCCCTCCACCCCTCCACCACCCTCCCTCCCTCGTTCCCTCATAGAGAGGGGGAGGGGAGGGCTCCCTGTCTCCCTCTAGCCTTTGTCACAGGAGAGGAAAGTGCTGGGCTGGCTGCAGTGGGCTGGGGCTCAGGGCTCTCCTCTTCTCCTCAACTCACAGCCCCTGAGCACGGTGGGACATGTGGCATTTTCCATGGAGTTCTGGACCAAATGGCTCCCTGATTGGGATTTTACACTCAATATACTGTACTTAGTTTTTACAGCTCCAACATTGGTTTCCCATGACTCCGTGTTTTCATGACACTGCGTTTCACAGACATGCACATAAAGGGCTGTGCATCTAGAAATAATGGGAGCTATTCTCTCAGCTAGATATTTAACCCTTCAGAAATCATTTTAGAGCACTACAACAAACTGCAGTGCACTGGTCAAATAAAATAATTATCTGAGACATAATAAAATCCTTAGTGAGTCATTCTCCAGCAATCAAAGTCTTGGGATCATGTGGTCAGTGTGGTAGTTTGTGGACCAGCCATGGATGCCTGGTGGCGGTACTCCTGGTACCAACCAGCCCCGGCATCTGGACATGTTATTGGACCTGTGTCATCCCTCCAACCCCCTCACATCACAATGACCTCACTTTACAGTGATTTCATCCCTCACTGATCTTAAATTCCTAAAACCACAACAATGAGATGCAGGCTGGGTTTAGGTTGGGCTCAGCTGGGGAGCTCCAGGCCTCACTTAAGTGATATGTTATTGTGCCCTGTGAGGTGCAGAGTCTGCAAACGGACAGTGGTTAGGTTAGTCAGTGTTAAGACTCTCTCCCTGGAGATCCAGAGCCAGCTACACTAGTGCACTACACAAGGCCTGGCCATGATAATACCAACACATCCCTATGCTACAACGCTGACTTTTAATGACCTGGCTGTTGGCCATAGGCAACTTTTCAAACTTTTCAACAAAAAAACATAGTTGCTAAACCAAGACATGAGATCGGAATAAATACTGAATGAATGTCTTCTTATGTAAATAATCTGAATAATGTCCTAGATTACCATCTCATTTAAATACAACTGTACCCAAATCCCCATATGTTCAGTGTCTACATATTCTTCCAGTAGGAGGGAAACATCAAGCATGTTACACTCTCTCAGGTTCCACCCCACCCACTCCTCCCTTCTCCTCCCACTCTCTCCTCTCAGAACAAGTGGGCCTTTATCACCTGCAGGCAGGCGGTGGGGTGAGGATCTGAGGGGGAGGAGGGGGAAGCAGCGAGGGAGAGGCGGAGGGAGGGCCTGCCCAGTGCCGGGGTAAGTAAAGGAAGGATGCTGGAGGTGGTGACTCACTCAGATTGCTCGGGACTTCAGACAGGAATTTTTAGAACCCGGCAAAGTGAGCATGTGCTGGCCTGCTGCTACTTCCAAATTGTTTTTAAGTAAGTCTCTCTTCAGAGAGAACAGCCAAGTTAAGACAACAGAGCCACAAGTACATCTCTCAAATAGAAAACCCAGAAGTTATGAAATCTCCCAGTCTCTCTAATAGCATTAAGAGCTAGGATAAAACCATGGCCCACTCAGTCTCTCTCAGAAACTCCCCCACAACTAAATCACAGCGAAAGTCATGATCAAGTAGTCAAACCATCGCCAAAGGCAGAAGGGAGCAGGGGCTACACTACCAAGCGGTTGTACATCATTTAAAACCTTGGCCAGATCTCACAATTTACACTCAGATGAGGGAGTAGCATAGAAATAGAATGACTAGATTCTATATGGGGAGTAGCCAGGCTAACTCTACCTACTGCAGCCAGCTACCATACCCCAGCCAAAACCCCATAGCAGCACAACAATGAGCTGTACATTTTTTTCTCACACATTTTTCACACCTCAGCCCTGTGTGCCCTGTGCCAGCCAGCCAGTCAGCTAGGTACAGCTGGTGAGTGACTGAGGAAACCACAATGCATCATAAACAGGTTTCAGAAATACAAGGCCCTTGGCTGTTTTCTCCTGGCTGGTGTGAGAGACACTAGCAGGTTGTGTTACAGTAACATAGAGGTAACTAGTTAATAACTAGTGTGCCCCATTAAAGGCACGGATGCATGTGAGCTAGCAGACAAAGGGTATGTGGAAGGAGGAAGTGGGTGGTGATCCAGTCAGGAGCTGGGCGTCAACACCAGTACAGGAAATAAACAGGAGACTGGTCACAGAGGTATGTATGTCTTATGACTGTATAGTTGGGACTAGTAAAGTCATGAGGAGTGTGTGTGGGTATGTTTGGTGGGTGGGGGGTGTGTTTGTGTGTGCGTGGTGTGTGAGCGTATAATTACGCACACACACATTTTTCTGTGTGTATCTGTGTGTGTGTGCATGTGTGTGTGCGTTTATCGGTGTGTGTGTGTGCGCGCTTATCTGTGTGTGTGTTTATGTGTGTGTTGTTTGCTCAGAGCCCATGCCAGGCCGGCCCCCTCTGATAAGCAGGCCTGGTACACTTTGTGACTGTCTGATTGAGGTCCTCATGGGAAGGCCGGCTGAAGTGGAGGGGGGTAGTTTGCATTCCTGGCCATTTCATGAAAAAAGGGTGCAACCATAGGAGCAAGCCAAGAGGAGGGCTCAATTATGCATGGTTAAACAAAGCCCAAGGCTACCAGCCAGCAATGTCTCAGAGAATTGAACTCTCTCTCTGCTATGGAGCTCCTGACTCTTACAGAATAACATTTGTGGCATTTTAGTCAAAAAGTAAAACAGTTTGTCAACAAATAACCTGATACATCATTAGGTGTGTTTTGACATCTGCAGGCACTTTAAAACTAACTTCTCAGAGGGGTTGAAAACACTCTGCTTCTAAAGGCAAACATTCCCATTCATAAGAGACCCAATAATACATCACAGAGTTTACGTTAGAAATAAACCATCTCAAGAGCCAAGATGGGCCTGTTATCATCTACAGTGGATATAAAAAGTCTACACACCCCTGTTAAAATGCCAGGTTTTTGTGATGTAAAAGAATGAGACAAAGATAAATCATGTCAGAACTTTTTCCACCTTTAATGTGACCTATAACGTGAACAATTTAATTGAAAAACAAACTGAAATCTTTGAGGGGGAAAAATAAAAAATAAAAAAACTCACAATAACCTGGTTGCATAAGTGTGCACACCCTTAAATTAATACTATGTTGAAGCACCTTTTGATTTTATTACAGCACTCAGTCTTTTTGGGTAGGAGTCTATTAGCATGGCACATCTTGACGTGGCAATATTTGCCCACTATTCTTTGCAAAAGCGCTCGAAATCTGTCAGATTGCGAGGACATCTCCTGTGCACAGCCCTCTTCAGATCACCCCAGAGATGTTCAATTGGATTCAGGTCTGGGCTCTGGCTGGGCCATTCCAAAACGTTAATCTTCTTCTGGTGAAGCCATGCTTTTGTGGATTTGGATGTGTGCTTTGGGTCGTTGTTGTGCTGAAAGGTGAACTTCATCTTCAGCTTTCTAACGGACGCCTGAAGGTTTTGTGCCAAAATTGCCTGGTATTTGGAACTGTTCATAATTCCCTCCACCCTGACTAAGGCCCCGGTTCCAGCTGAAGAAAAACAGCCCCAAAGCATGATGCTGCCACCACCATGCTTCACTGTGGGTATGGTGTTCTTTGGGTGATGTGCAGTGTTGTTTTTGTGCCAAACATACCTTTTGGAATTATGGCCAAAAAGTTAAACCTTGGTTTCATCAGACCATAACACATTTTCCCACATGCTTTTGGGGGACTTGATGTTTGTTTTTGCAAACTTCAGCCGGGCTTGGATGTTTTTCTTTGTAAGAAAAGGCTTCCGTCTTGCCACCCTACCCCATAGCCCATTCATATGAAGAATACGGGAGATTGTTGTCACATGTAGCACACAGCCAGTACTTGCCAGAAATTCCTGCAGTTCCTTTAATGTTGCTGTAGGCCTCTTGGAAGCCTCCCTGACCAGTTTTCTTCTCGTCTTTTCATACATTTTGGAGGGACGTCCAGTTCTTGGTAATGTCTCTGTTGTGCCATATTTTCTCCACTTGATGATGACTGTCTTCACTGTGTTCCATGGTATATGTAATGCTTTGGAAATGATTTTGTACCCTTCTCCTGACTGATATCTTTCAACAATGAGATCCCTCTGATGCCTTGGAAGCTCTCTGTGGACCATGGCTTTTGCTCTGAGATGCAACTAAGAAAATGTCAGGAAAATCCTACTAGAACAGCTGAACTTTATTTGTGATTAATCAGAGTCACTTTAAATGATGGCAGGTGTGTAATGACTTCTATTTAACATGAGTTTGAATGTGATTGGTTAATTCTGAACACAGCCACATCCCCACTTATGCAACCAGGTTATTGTAAGGTTTTTATTTTTCATTTTTCCCCCTCGAAGATTTCAGTTTGTTTTTCAATTAAATTGTTCACGTTATAGGTCACATTAACAGTGGAAAAAGTTCTGACATGATTTATCTTTGTCTCATTCTTTTACATCACAAAAACCTGGCATTTTAACAGGGGTGTGTAGACTTTTTATATCCACTGTATATACAGAGACCACTAGAATTAGCAGGGGAAGACTTGCTTCACTTCTGGATAGATCTCACCAAACGTATTTAATTCTGAATAACAGAGAAGTGTATTCCAGCTTTTTCTGTACTGTTTAAAACATTATAGATGGGCAATAATGTCTAACCAATAGAAACAGACTTACAGTATATCTCTCTGGTCTGACTCAACTACACTTTTCAAAGCAGGTCAAAAGGAATCTGTAGAGAAACCTCAGGATTAGAGACACTGCCCCTCATTCTTCAACCACACAATAAATCTGAAAGTATATGTATTCAATTACATGTCAATTATATGCATTTCTTCCGAAGCCAAGGGATCAGTATCCATGTACATCAGCGCATGAATGAAAGCAACCTTGCTCCAAACTCTCTCCGACTTCACCCTCGTCTCCACTTGAAACAAGAGAGGACAATTGGTGTCAGGTGACAGGGCAGCCCTTCACGCACATTACACACGCCATGCATAAACAAAAAATGTTCAGGTTGACTGCAACATCCGTCTCTACAACCCACTCATTCCAATATGTCATCCATGTTCCTGTCAAATAGAGAACAATAGAGCATTCTGTAGACAACTCCCAGAAGACACTCTGGCAACCAACATCAACGTTGTGCTAAGAAATGAAAATACAGGACATCTGTGATGCCAGCCAATGATGCAGGTGCTGAGTAGGAGTAGTGGACAGAAGCCTATATACACTTACCACAGGAGCAACAGGTGAAGCAGTTGGTATGGTACAGATTCCCCATGGCCTGACAGGCTTGGCTGGCCCCATACACACCCTTCCCACACTTGATACAGATACCTGGAGGTGGGAACAGACACAGGTTAACATCAGTGGACATAATCATCATTACTTTACATTTTAGTCATTATCCAACGCGACTTATTGGAGCAATTAGGGTTAAGTGCCTTGCTCAAGGGCACATTGACAGATTTTTCAACTAGTCAGCTAGGGGATTCGAACCAGCAACCTTTCGGTTACTAGCCCAATACACTTAACCGCTAGGCTACCTGCCGCCCATTATCATCATCATATTCATTACCATCATGAATCCTACTTGGGCTTTCATACAGCAGTAAAGTACACGTCATTGTAACTGGTTTAGCTAGTAACTTCCATGTTCCATCAATGATCTATAAAGGGTGTACATACAGTACTTGGACCAAATTAATGTGTCTCTGTGAGGTTAATTGTTCTATGTTGTATCTAAAATATAAATACATTAACCAGGGGTGTTAGGGGCTGGCAGGAAGCATTCTCTTAATGTGGCACAATGACAAAGTGAGTCAGCAAAAGTTAGTGGGCTATGTCCCAACGGTCGTAGATGGTATAATTCCTTCCTGCAGATGACCACTGACCTGGAAACACTAGACAAGTTAGAGGAAAAAAGGTGAATTACCCACAGGTGTGGACTACAAACTCCTGGTTATTACTATCAGTCATTTGGCTTTCATCTATTAGTTCAATGTTAAACCCTTACTAAGGAAGGAGAGAGGCAGGCATCCAGCAGGTGAAGACTATTTGGACATAGCATTGGACTAATAATTCCCCTGCTCTCCTCTCACGCACAAGATGGCCTCCGCCGGGGTCACATTCCACAGCGAGTGCAGGGTCAAAGCCTGGGTGGGGTGAGTCCAGGGTCACCACGCCTACAGGACACAACATCCCGACAGGGGGCTGACCCCACCCCCCCCCACCACCCCCATGATGACAGTAATGAAGAAAGCGTGTCATCATCTAGTCCTATATCTAAAAATGTATTCAGACAGTATTTCAAGGCAATGATACTTCATTTCTAGAGCCAATTTAAAATAAGTGCTGGACTTACACTGCTATATATGTAGGTTGTACTTAGGTAATAGACTAATATACAGTGGGGGGAAAAAAGTATTTAGTCAGCCACCAATTGTGCAAGTTCTCCCACTTAAAAAAGATAGAGAGGCCTGTAATTTTCATCATAGGTACACGTCAACTATGACAGACAAATTGAGAAGAAAAAAATCCAGAAAGTCACATTGTAGGATTTTTATGAATTTATTTGCAAATTATGGTGGAAAATAAGTATTTGGTCACCTACAAACAAGCAAGATTTCTTGCTCTCACAGACCTGTAACTTCTTCTTTAAGAGGCTCCTCTGTCCTCCACTCGTTACCTGTATTAATGGCACCTATTTGAACTTGTTATCAGTATAAAATACACCTGTCCACAACCTCAAACAGTCACACTCCAAACTCCACTATGGCCAAGACCAAAGAGCTGTCAAAGGACACCAGAAACAAAATTGTAGACCTGCACCAGGCTGGGAAGACTGAATCTGCAATAGGTAAGCAGCTTGGTTTGAAGAAATCAACTGTGGGAGCAATTATTAGGAAATGGAAGACATACAACACCACTGATAATCTCCCTCGATCTGGGGCTCCACGCAAGATCTCACCCTGTGGGGTCAAAATGATCACAAGAACGGTGAGCAAAAATCCCAGAACCACACGGGGGGACCTAGTGAATGACCTGCAGAGAGCTGGGACCAAAGTAACAAAGCCTACCATCAGTAACACACTACGCCGCCAGTGACTCAAATCCTGCAGTGCCAGACGTGTCCCCCTGCTTAAGCCAGTACATGTCCAGGCCCGTCTGAAGTTTGCTAGAGTGCATTTGGATGATCCAGAAGAGGATTGGGAGAATGTCATATGGTCAGATGAAACAAAAATAGAACTTTTTGGTAAAAACTCAACTCGTCGTGTTTGGAGGACAAAGAATGCTGAGTTGCATCCAAAGAACACCATACCTACTGTGAAGCATGGGGGTGGAAACATCATGCTTTGGGGCTGTTTTTCTGCAAAGGGACCAGGACGACTGATCCGTGTAAAGGAAATAATGAATGGGGCCATGTATCGTGAGATTTTGAGTGAAAACCTCCTTCCATCAGCAAGGGCATTGAAGATGAAACGTGGCTGGGTCTTTCAGCATGACAATGATCCCAAACACACCGCCCGGGCAACGAAGGAGTGGCTTCGTAAGAAGCATTTCAAGGTCCTGGAGTGGCCTAGCCAGTCTCCAGATCTCAACCCCATAGAAAATCTTTGGAGGGAGTTGAAAGTCCGTGTTGCCCAGCGACAGCCCCAAAACATCACTGCTGTAGAGGAGATCTGCATGGAGGAATGGACCAAAATACCAGCAACAGTGTGTGAAAACCTTGTGAAGACTTACAGAAAACGTTTGACCAGTGTCATTGCCAACAAAGGGTATATAACAAAGTATTGAGAAACTTTTGTTATTGACCAAATACTTATTTTCCACCATAATTTGCAAATAAATTCATTAAAAATCCTACAATGTGATTTTCTGGATTTTTATTTCTCATTTTGTCTGTCATAGTTGACGTGTACCTATGATGAAAATTACAAGCCTCTCTCATCTTTTTAAGAGGGAGAACTTTCACAATTGGTGGCTGACTAAATACTTTTTTCCCCCACTGTATATTTTTGACAGGTCTTAACCCCTTTCACTCATGGGAATTGGCCTACATGGATAGGGCTACATTTAAATGTTTCTTACTGTTGTTGTTTACGCAATCCAAAAACACTCCATTATAAATCACAATCTGGGTCAGGTGGGAGTAATTTAAAAGCTTGTTCTATTGCCAACATGACTAGCCATATTATAAAATACGATCTTACAGTGTTATGCTTCACAAGACAATTCAGAGAAGCATGAGTGCATTCAGATGCGTGGTCAGCGGCAAATGTTATTCACAATACAACAAACATAGGCTCATTCTGTTCAGGACAACCCAATGTATAACGCCATGTCATCAAACTGATCATAAACGTTGACACTGTATATTACATGAGTTTATGTATTTTGAAAGATGAGATGTTGAGGATGATAATAAATACTGCTTTGATGTCATAAAAGCAAGCCAAACACACGTGAGTCCAAATGTGCACTTCACATTTCCATATCATAATAGTCCTCGTAATTTACAGCATTTCCCTCACTCAGACAACAAAACATTTGCTAAAGTTGCCCAATTAGTGGGAGGGATGGGGGCAACTTCTTGTCGCGCGCGGTGCTCATGTTCAGAATTGTTGTCAGTCAAAACCCATACAGAGCTGTAAAGCAGAGACCCTGAGATCTATGTATAGGATGTTACTGTACAGCCACTGGGTTCCAATTTAGGTGCTTTTCAGTGTCCAAAGTCTAAAGGTCCACCGGTGCTGGGGTCAATTCTGTATTGAGGTGCGAATTGCTCTTTAATTCCAATTCAAATCTTGAATTAGAATTAACCACACCCCACAGAAAGCCAAATTTGATTTTAATTTGAATTAAAGGCTTATTTATTCTACATCACCATAGTAATGTTTATTTTTGACATAATGTATAAACATTTCATTTTTAAAACTCATTCTCCTAAAACAATTTTAAATAATTACAGTGGTCTGGAAATATTCTTAGATCATGTTGTGGGTTGTCTATAATTATTCATAATATTAAATAATGAATTCATAAAAATTCATAATTCATTTTTAAATATCAGGGGGAAATACATTTCCCAGAATGCATTGGGTTAAACACTGCATTTTGGAAGGGAACAATCTAACATACAGTGCATTCGGAAAGTATTCAGACCCCTTGACTCTTTCCACATTTTGTTACATTACAGCCATATTCTAAAATGGATGCAATTGTTGTTTAATCCTCATCAATCTACAACCAATACCCCATAATGACAAAGCAAATGTATTAAAATAATAAAACTGAAATATCATATTTACATAAGAATTCAGACTCTTTCCGCAGTACTTTGTTGAAGCACCTTTGGCATGGATTACAGCCTCGAGTCTTCTTGGGTATGACGCTACAACCTTGGCACACCTGTATTTGGGGAGTTTCTCCCATTCTTCTCTGCAGATCCTCTCAAGCTCTGTTAGGTTGGATGGGGAGTGTCGCTGCACAGCTATTTTCAGGTCTCTCCAGAGATGTTCGATCGGGTTCAAGTCCGGGCTCTGGCTGGGCCACACAAGGACATTCAGAGACTTGTCCCGAAGCCACTCCTGTGTTGTCTTGGCTGTGTGCTTAGGGTCGTTGTCCTGTTGAAAGGTGAACCTTCGCCCCAGTCTGAGGTCCTGAGCGCTCTGGAGCAGGGATCAAGGATCTCTCTGTACTTTGCTCCGTTCATCTTTACCTCGATCCTGACTAGTCTCCCAGTCCCTGCTGCTGAAAAACATCCCCACAGCATGATGCTGCCACAACTATGCTTCGCCGTAGGGATGGTGCAAGGTTTCCTCCAGACGTGACACTTGGCATTCAGGCCAAAGAGTTCAATCTTGGTTTCATCAGACCAGAGAATCTTGTTTCTCATGGTCTGAGAGTCTTTAGGTGCCTTTTGGCAAACTTCAAGTGGACCCTCCCCCAGAGCTGTGCCTGTCTCGGAGCTGTACGGACAATTCCTTCGACCTCATCGCTTGGTTTTTGCTCTGACATGCACTGTCAACTGTGGGATACCTTATATAGACAGGTGTGTGCCTTTCCAAATCATGTCCAATCAATTGAATTTACCACAGGTAGACTCCAATCAAGTTGTAGAAACATCTCAAGGATGATCAATGGAAACAGGATGCACCTGAGCTCAATTTCGGTCTGAATACTTATGTAAATAAGGTATTTCTGTTTGTTATTTTTAATACATTTGCTTAAATTCCTAAAAACCAGTTTTTGCTTTGTCATTATGTGGTATTTGTGTAGATTGTTGAGAAAAAAAAAAATGTAATCAATTTTTTGCATAAGGCTGTAACGTAACAAAATGTGGAAAAAGGGAAGGGGTCTGAATACTTTCCGAAGGCACTGTATCATGACAAATAAAAAAACTGTTTGACATCTTTGAGTTATAATCAAACTAATATTTGAAATGGTATGTGTATTCTTTGCATTAATAAGTGGCATATAATTTTTATAAAATATTTGACAAATGAATGACACTTTCATGTTTCACATCTCAGTTGAATTGGTTTGAATTGGTTTGAATTTAATTCTACTTCCTTAAATTCAAATTCAATTCCAATTCATTGTTTGAATTTAATTTAAGTCAGAAATTCCGAAAAGACTCCAACCCTGCTTTTTACATCTATGACATAAGAGTGTGAATTATACCATGACATTCTTGGGAGCCTAGCGCGTGCAAAAATGATTTTATGGGCCTAATAGTAAAGACAAAAATGTATTACATTTTAATGTGGCATGAACACAACCAGTCATGATGTTTAAATCTGACTGTCAAACAAATCCCTTCAAAAAGTAGGCTAACTGTACATTTCGTCCTCTCCAAAATAATCCCAGTAGTGTACACGCACCATTTCATGAAAGGAAAGAGACATCTGTTAAAAACACCATAATGACATTCAGCGATTGTCATTAGGCCTACTACAGCGTGTATTCATGGATGCCAATGGAAGCCATGCTTCCCCAAAAATTGGAACAAGAAAAAAATAACAAACGTATGAAATAAGATTTTATAATTTTTCAGATTCGCAAGTGGCAGAATCTATCTCACCGGAGAAAGCATCCGAGAGAGCGAAACAGCGGCCCTCTGTCTCAGTATGTGTACCCATGTATCTGATGCTGTCTGGCCAAAAAGAGAATGACAGGCGCTGTTTCGCTCACTTGGATACTTTCTCCGGTGAGATTGATGTGTCTTGCTGTTGGCACGCGTCTCGTCAAACTATAAATATTTAACGACCCCCCCCAAAGTTAGACTTTTGTTGCCTTTAGAGGAGCTCATGTCTCATTCATTCCTCGTAATTCACACTGTATGAAATGATGGGCTACGGTACTGCAAGGCTATCCAAAGGTTAGGCCCACATGTTTTCCTTTCAACAAGAGTCATTCAGCTGGACCAAAGTCAAATATTGGCATTTCCTATTCCAACCTAAAGTTGAGACGCTGTTCCTGCACTCAGAAATGATAAGAGGAAAAATTAGGGCTATTCTCTCTGATATGGATAAAGAGCCAATCTATGAATCATCTAAATCACAACAGCTTGACCAAAATAAATATTTAGAATAGCCATTGGCAAGAAAGTAAAATATTACTGTCCAGCTTGGTTGATCCCATATTACCTCTATATTCCCTTTAACAAGAGACCCAGAAGACATCAAAGTGTAGTTATGTAACCACCTAAAAGTGAACTTGAAAAAGATGCCAGTGGGGTCGAAATGTTGTCTATTTTGTGTGTCTCAATAAACCAAAGTCTTCAACCACAGATTGAAGACTTTTGCTTTTATTTTTATCTGTCCAGCACCTGAACTATTTAGACTTACTAAAAGTGAACAAGATATCAGATTGGATTGGAGTGTTCCATGGTGTTTCTGAGGGCTCCGGATCCTTTACCACAAGCACTCTGACAACAGTGTAGCTACTCACTCCGCAAGGCAATTAAACTGACAAAACATCAGTATAGAGACAAAGTGGAGTCGCAATTCAACGGCTCAGACACAAGACGTATGTGGCAGGATCTACAGACAATCACGGACTACAAAAGGAAAACCAGCCACGTCGCCGACACCGACGTCTCGCTTCCGGACAAGCTAAACAACTTCTTCGCCCGCTTTGAGGACAACATAGTGCCACCGACGCGGCCCACTACCGAGGACTGTGGGCTCTCCTTCTCCGTGGCCGATGTGAGTAAGACATTTAAGCATGTTAACTCCCGCAAGGCGGCCAGCCCAGACGGCATCCCTAGCCGCGTCCTTAGAGTATGCGCAGACCAGCTGGCTGGTGTGTTTACGGACATATTCAATCTCTCCCTATTCCAGTCTGCTGTCCCCACATGCTTCAAGACTGCCATCATTGTTCCTGTACCCAAGAAAGCAAAGGTAACTGAACTAAATGACGCCCCATAGCACTCACCTCTGTCATCATGAAGTGCTTTGAGAGACTAGTCAAGGATCATATCACCTCTACCTTACCTGTCACCCTAGACCCACTTCAATTTTGCTTACCGCCCCAATAGATCCACAGACGATGCAATCGCCATCACACTGCACACTGCCGCATCCCATCTGGACAAGAGGAATACCTATGTAAGAATGATGTTCATTGACTATAGCTCAGCACTCAACACCATAGTACCCTCCAAGCTCATCATTAAGCTCGAGGCCCTGGGTCTGAACCCCGCCCTGTGCAACTGGATCCTGGACTTCCTGACTGGCCGCCCCCAGGTGGTCAGGGTAGGAAACAACATCTCCACTTCGCTGATCCTCAACACTGGGGCCCCACAAGGGTGCGTGCTCAACCCCCTCCTGTACTCCCTGTTCACCCATGACTGCGTGGCCAAGCACGCCTCCAACTCAATCATCAAGTTTGCAGACGACACAACAGTAGTAGGCTTGATTACCAACAATGACGAGACAGCCTACAGGGAGGAGGTGAGGGCTCTGGGAGTGTGGTGCCAGGAAAATAACCTCTCACTCAACAAAACAAAGGAGATGATTGTGGACTTCAGGAAACAGCAGAGGGTGCACCCCCTATCCACATCGATGGGACCGCAGTGGAGAAGGTGGAAAGCTTCAAGTTCCTTGGCGTACACATCACTGACAAACTGAAATGGTCCACCCATGCAGACAGTGTGGCGAAGAAGGCGCAACAGAGCCTCTTCAACCTCAGGAGGCTGAAGAAATTTGGCTTGGCACCTAAAACCCTCACAAACTTTTACAGATGCACAATTGAGAGCATCCTATCGGGCTGTATCACCACCTGGTACGGCAACTGCACCGCCCGCAACCGCAGGGCTCTCCAGAGGGTGGTGCAGTCTGCCCAACGCATCACTGGGGGCACACTGCCTGCCCTCCAGGACACCTACAGCACCCGATGTCACAGGAAGGCCAAAAAGATAATCAAGGACATCAACCACCCGAGCCACTGCATGTTCATCCCGCTATCATCTAGAAGGCGAGGTCAGTACAGGTGCATCAAAGCTGGGACCGAGAGAATGAAAAACAGCTTCTATCTCAAGGCCATCAGACTGTTAAATAGCCATCACTAGCACATTAGAGGCTGCTGCTGCCTATTGAAATCACTGGCCACTTTAAGAAATGGAACACTAGTCACTATAATAATGTTTACATATCTTGCATTACTCATCTCATATGTATATACTGTATTCTGTAATATTCTAATGTATCTTAGTCCATGCTGCTCTGTCATTGCTTGTCCATATATGTATATATTCTTAATTCCATTCCTTACTTAGATTTGTGTGTATTGGGTATATGTTGTGAAATTGTTAGATATTACTTGTAAATATTACTGCACTGTCGGAGCTAGAAGCACAAGAATTTCACTACCCCTGCAATAACATCTGCTAAACACGTGTATGTGTCAAATAAAATTTCATTTCATTTCATTTGACAATGTTTACATGCGTACAGTATTCAGGATAATAGCTCATATCCCGGTTAAGGTCTTATTTTTCTTATATTAATCTCTTGTTTCTTCTTCTTTTGTTCATTTCTTTTTTTCTTAGGATTATTGTGTATTAGTATTATACTGTTAGACATTTACTGCACTGCTGGAGCTAGGAACAAAAGCATTTCGCTGCACCTGCATTACCATCTGCTAATCTGTGTACGCGACAAATAAACTTTGATTTGACTTATTCAGGATAAACTGTTTACATGCACCTTTGATTTCCCACCCACGAGTATCCCTGTATCCATAAATAAACAGAATATTCCTAATTTACCCAAGAACGGGGAAACATTTTTTTGAAATGGGGTGCGAAAAAAAAGTTGGTTCGCCTCATTTAGATACTTTTCTGCTTATAATTTCCTACATTAGGAAGGCTATTTTTTTTTTTTTAGGGGGTAGATCAGCTTAATATTGCAGATAGATTGTAACTTCCATCAATGTAATTGTCTGCATCACTTCCAATCCCCCATGTTTTTTTTTATATATATATTGTGACGTCACGAGAGGCTACACAGCTTTCAGCGGGATTGCTCAAGTAGTGCAAGGAGACAAGGTTCAAACAACACAAGGATTTTATTATAGGTCTTGGGAAGTTAACGAAAATATAACAAAATTCTGTTCTCTTGTGGCTTTTTAAGGGTTAACAGTTCAGGGATGTCTCTTCCACATCCAAAATCATAATTCTCACTCACTCAGATAACTTTTCCACAGCCTTACTGTAGTCCACGTTGCAGCTAGTGGCCAACCCAGCAAAAAGTCCTTCCAAATGTCTCTCCCGTATTTCCACAGGTGCATATATCCAAAGGTGAGCATTTCCAAAAGGTAAGTATCTCCAAATCCTTATATTCCTCATGGAAGTGGACGTGCAGCACTCTTGTCCTCCAGAGAGCCCCGGTTGGAGACTGTGTCTCTTCCCTTCCCAAACCTTCAGCTCATCAGCTCCTCATTTGTTTCAGCTGCGTGGGAAGATTGGCCATAGAGGGGTGGAGTTCCCGACCATACCAGCAGATGGAGCCATAGCTGTCTGGGTTTGCAGCCACCTCAGGGGATGTAACGTCCCTCCAGGACACAGCCTCTCGTGACATCACACATCCCCCTCCTCGGGACCGACGTCCTCGTCGGGTAAAGGCAGCGAAGAAGGCATCACGCCGGGAGAGGGCGTCCACATTGCCGTGGTGCTTGCCAGCCTGCTCTCTCTTCAACTCCTCCACCTCTAGGACCAGGGACTCAGCCTCCTGTTGTCTCTCCTTGAGTTTCTTACTGAACGCATCAGCCTTGGTTTTAGCAGAGTTTAGCTTCTGTTGAGCAGCTTTCAGTTCCTTCTCTCTCTCTGCCTCCGCATTCTTCATCTTGTTCTCCAACACCTTGTACTTCTCCTCTGCCTTCTTCTGGACCTCCTTACTACTGCGCAGGGTCTCCTCACACTCCTCGATGGTCCTGCGCAGCCTCTCCAGCTCCTCCTGTTGCTTATGGAAGGAGCTCTGTTGGGAGTTTAGCCTGGAGGATATCTAACTCTTCTGTCTTCATGTCTAACTGTTGCTTTAACAAACGATACCTCTCAGCGGTCCCCTTCAGACCAGACAGTTCTTTGTCCAGATTCTGTAGCTCCGTCTCTGTGTCGGTCTGGGCACCTGCCATCCCTATCAGAGCCCGGGGCGGGAGTGAGTAACTCGGAGGATTGCACCGGAGCCTTCCCAGGATGAGTCTTGCCTCTCCGGTTCCGAGGTACTCGGGTTATCCTCTCCTGAGACTCTCTCCAGAGTGGGTAAAAGGCTGGGCAGTCTCGTCCAATTAGGACAGGGACGGGGAGGGAATCAACCACCCCCGCCGTCGTGTGTATGGTTCCCCGTGTGCTGGTCATTGTAAGTTCAGTAATGGGGTATTCTCTGGTGTCCCCATGGACACAGGAAACTGGGAGGACTTTCCCGGGGTCAGACACGTTGGGCCCACCAAATCCTTACGCACCAGGGTGGCCCGGCTACCAGAATCCAGTAAGGCCTCCACATCATGGTGATTCACAGTTACCGGGCAGGTGGGGGGGTCGATCTGGGCCGCCATCTACGACTCCCAAGAGCGAGGCAACACGGTGTGTGGGTGCTGAGCTGGAGGACTCCGCAGTGGGCATAGGTTCATCGGCTGGTTTCCCACACTGCCAGGAGATATGTCCCATCTCCCCACACCGGTAACACTGTCGAGTTTCCCCCTCCTGGTGTACTCTTCTTGGACCCGCCTGGTTTCTGGCTCCCCCTGGAGCCGGGATAAGTCCTGGCGTGGCTGGGTTCGAGACCTTGGGGTCCTTTGGACGGGTTCTTCCCATTTGTGGTGGGGCCGCACTCCTGGGGTCTTTTCGGGAAGCATTCAGCATCTCCGCTGTGGCCTGGTACTTTTCCACAGCTTCCACGGTCAGATCAGCCGTGGTCAAGGCCTGTTGACTGATGAACCGTTTTGCCTCATAAGGCAGGGCGCGTGAGGTAACGATCCACCACAACGGCCTCCACCACCGCCGCTGCTGTATTCCTCTGCGGATCCAGCCATTTCCTTGCGATTCGGACAAGTTCATGCATCTGCGCCCGAGGAGGTTGGTCTGGTTGGAAGGTCCAGCTGTGAAAGCGCTGGGCCATACCAAACTTTGTGAGTCCATATCTGCTGAGGATCTCAGACTTCAGGGCATCATAGTCAGTAACCTGGTCAGGGCCCAGGTCCCGGACAGCATTCAGCGATTCCCCGGTTAGAAAGGGGGGCTAACAGACCAACCCACTGTTGCTTGGGCCAGGCTTCCCTAGTGGCCGTGGCCTCAAATGCATGCAGGTATGCCTCAATGTCATCGGTAGCTCCCATCTTAGATATAAAGTCACTTGCCTTTATTGGGCGGGTATTTTGGACAACCCTCTGTCTCTGCAACTGCAATTCCTCTGCCTTCAGAAGGTTGGCTTTCTTTTGCTCCTCCAAGAGAGCCACGTTTGCTTGCATCTGGGCGTGCTGGCCAGCAACAAGGGCTTTCAATATGTCCTCCATTTCAGTCGGCGGGGAGCCTACGGCCAACTTGGAAAACTGGGTGATCAAACCTTCGGTATCCTCCTCTGACATGCACTATTAACGCTTGAGCGTGCCCGTATTCTCCCCCATCTGTGACGTCACGAGAGGCTACACAGCTTTCAGCGGGATTGCTCAAGTAGTGCAAGGAGACAAGGTTCAAACAACACAAGGATTTTATTATAGGTCTTGGGAAGTTAACGAAAATATAACAAAATTCTGTTCTCTTGTGGCTTTTTTAAGGGTTAACAGTTCAGGGATGTCTCTTCCACATCCAAAATCATAATTCTCACTCGCTCAGATAACTTTTCCACAGCCTTACTGTAGTCCACGTTGCAGCTAGTGGCCAACCCAGCAAAAAGTCCTTCCAAATGTCTCTCCCGTATTTCCACAGGTGCATATATCCAAAGGTGAGCATTTCCAAAAGGTAAGTATCTCCAAATCCTTATATTCCTCATGGAAGTGGACGTGCAGCACTCTTGTCCTCCAGAGAGCCCCGGTTGGAGACTGTGTCTCTTCCCTTCCCAAACCTTCAGCTCATCAGCTCCTCATTTGTTTCAGCTGCGTGGGAAGATTGGCCATAGAGGGGTGGAGTTCCCGACCATACCAGCAGATGGAGCCATAGCTGTCTGGGTTTGCAGCCACCTCAGGGGGATGTAACGTCCCTCCAGGACACAGCCTCTCGTGACATCACAATATATACACACTTACATACATACATACATACACACACATACATTTTACATTTACATTTTAGTCATTTAGCAGACGCTCTTATCCAGAGCGACTTACAGTTAGTGAGTGCATACATTTTTCATACTGGCCCCCCGTGGGAAACGAACCCACAACCCTGGCGTTGCAAGCGCCATGCTCTACCAACTGAGCTACAGGAGGGCCTATACATACATACACATACATATCCTTTTTTTATTTTATATATTCCCCTTTATTACTTTCCAACCCCACCACCCTTTCCCTAATTGGAGTAAACTAGTGAACAACAATGGTTAGGCCTCTACTTCCAGCTTATACTTACTATATACATTTTATGGACACTTTACATACATAAATACATACATAAATACATAAATACAGATTGCAAAATAGTTTGGAAGAGATTTTTGACGTACCGATTCCATGGCATAATGTTTATGAACTGATACGCAAAACGACGCCGGATTCAAAACTTAGAATTTTTCAATTTAAATTATTATACAAACATTTTGCTACCAATATAATGTTATTTATATGGGGGATACAATCTTCCCAGCTCTGCAGATTTTGCTGCTAAGAGACAGAATCATTAGATCATTTGTTTTGGTACTGTCCATTTGTAGCTTGTTTTTGGTCACAGGTCCAGGAATGGCTGAAGGATTGCAATATTTACCTGGAGCTAACCCTGCAGATAGCACTACTGGGTGATCTGAAAAATCATAGTCAATCGATCAATAATATAATAATACTTTTAGCAAAAATGTTTCTTTTCAATTTACAATCGGTAGAAACAATGAGAATAGAAGGGTTCAGAACTTTTGTGAAACATCACAGTACAGTTGAAAAATATATGTCAAATAGATATCCAATATGGATGGTGTTAAGCGATAGATGGGAGGTGTTGAATGGAGCTGAAGGATGGGACTAATAACAACTAACAACAAATAATAACAACAAGATAACTAATGTAAAGGATACTGTGTCCATAATAAGTATATAGGTTATAGGTTGAGAGCTTTTGTGAAAGAGCACAGTTAGAAAGATCATGAAAATGATCGGAGAGGTTGAGGGTAGAGGATGTTCAGGCGTAAAAACAAACAAAATAGAATTATTGTAAAATTGACTGTGTCCATAAAATGTATATAGTATGTACAGTGGGGAGAACAAGTATTTGATACACTGCCGATTTTGCAGGTTTTCCTACTTAAAAAGAATGTAGAGGTCTGTAATTTTTATCATAGGTACACTTCAACTGTGAGAAACTGAATCTAAAACAAAAATCCAGAAAATCACATTGTATGATTTTTAAGTGTCACAGTTCCCTCAGCCAGAACCCAGAAGCAGACCAGGACAAGGAGAGTTGAACGAAAGTGAGGGTTTATTCGGATAACAACAAAAGGTGCAGAGTAATCCAGGGACAGAGCGGGCGGCGTCGATGAGTAGTTGGGGGTGCAGCACTAGGTCCAGTGATGGCTCGGCAGCCGCCGACCATCAGGCAGAGGTGGGGTGAAGGTTCCGGACGTGTGACTGCAGGTGGAACAAAAACGGAGGTAAGGACACAAAAACTCAACAAAGTACAAAACAACAAACTCACGCAAGATACTCTGAACTGATACACAGTACACCTACTGTTCATGGCTAACGATCCGGCAGGAACTGGATGTTTGGCCAGAGCCTAAAAAGGGTGATGATGAGGGCCAGGTGTGCAGATTGCTGACGGGATGCAGGTGCGGAAAACAAGAGAGCTCCCCGGAGCGTTCCCGAACCCTCGGGAAACTGGAGACTACGAAACACAAAAACTAGTCACCAGACAGGACCCGACTCAGACTGCCGGGATCGTTACATTAAGTAATTAATTTGCATTTTATTGCAACAAAAAAACGTATGCTCCAGGGGCGCCGTACTACTATGGCTGACCCTGTAAAACAACACATTTCACTACACCTATCTGGTGTATGTGACAATAAAACATATATAGCCTATATATACATAAACGTGGTCATTGATTATAATCTGCCTTGCCTCAGCTGACAGCAGTTAGACTCTCTTGATTAGGCCAGGGCTGCTGGCCGATCTGTACTACCTCCAAACTCCAAGCCCAGCATACTACTCTAGTCTGGGGTGGTCTGCCAATGTTCCTGTATCTCACTGCTAATGTTCTTTTAATGCTCTCCCACTGTTCCAGAACTTCCAGGAATATTTCTGAACATGTTTTGTTTTTTTCATAATTGGGGCATTGGCATCGAACAATTCCATGAACAGTGTGGACAAACTGTTGGCTGCCATACAATTGAAACGCATGGATCTACACTGATAATGGCAGGTCCTGAAAATGTAATGGCACCTCTATTATACCATCTGTACCACATATGCACCTCTTCTGCTCTGCTTTGAAAAGATGGCTGTTCCTAGGAGGTACAGGCTGGAGAAATGTGAAGCTAGCAGTGACAAGTCTTCACAGGGTTGGCAAGGCAAAGGCTATAATAATAATAATAATAATAATAATATCTGTGGTCTCTGATCTCGGAGTGTCTGAACTTTGAGTGCAAGGACCAAGTGCTACCGGGGAGTAGAGCCGAAGTGTGTTATAGCGAGGTGGGGAAGTTAGGGGGGAGTCTGCACTCCAGGGTGGTTGATTTTTGGAGGGAGTGTAGACTCCCACCACTTGATGATATCTCTGCTCAGCAGGTCATTATCACAACCCCCACCTCCTCACACACACAGTTTATTGTGCATTCTTCAGACCAAGGTCTCCTCCAGCTATCTCAGTCCCATTCTGCTGCATTCCAGACGCATACACTTGCCTGAAGCCTCCTCTGTCTACTACGGTATCTGACTACGAGACAGATAGCGGTGCTGAGATGTTTGCAGGGGAATATGCTGACAATGAGGTGGGGTAGAGCAACATTCTTAGAGGCTTTGTTGAACTGATATCTTCTGAATACTCATAGGAGCTACTGCCCCCAATACTGTCCTCTCTCTCTGCCTTGGTTTATTTTCCACTATACTTCATTTCCACTGTAGTTTAAGGCTTTGCTTATTTCCACTGTACTTCTATAGTACAGTCCTGCTGGAGCTTCAGTCAGAATTGTAAATAAAACAACGGACCATGTCCATGTGCACACCGCCAGGTACATGTCCATTTCATCTCCCAAGGTGGCAGCCTTGCCCTGAGGAAGGAAAGCTTGACAGGAAAAACCGAACGGAATATGGAAATTGCTACAAGCTAAGGAAAAGTTCATGGCATTTTGAGCCAAGTTGACTTGAGATGATTTCCCATAAATGTTGCTGTAAAGCCTAAAAGGCCCTCTCAAACGGATGTGGACAGTGTTTTACATGACTGAAGGGACTAGGGAGAGGGTTAGGGAGGGAGAGGGACTGAGCAGGAAAAGTCTCATTTGTTCTTAATTTAAACCAGATCCCTAAGTCCCTGGTGCCTCCATCGTCAGTACATCATGTCCAGTGTGATCAGGACAGGACAACACCACCGGACACATGTGGAGAAGAAAAAACATTGCCCTTCTTTGTCAGTAGCACACTCAGTGATGCTGCCCATAACTCAGTGAGTTCCATACCTTTGGGGACCAGGGGTGTAGTGCTGCCAGAGTGTGAAGGAGTGGCGCTCCCTCACTTTTTTCAATTTGAGAATACACGCAGCTGGTAAAACTATTTCTGGTAAATTAATTCTGATAAATTCAAAATAATGTATATTTAATTAACACTAAAATCCATGAAAAACGATAGAATGACAAACCAAATAAATATGTATAGCAGCCTAGAGGCAGGTAAATGGTGGTTTCTTCCCTGTCTTCTCTCTGGCGGTGGCGAGAATGATGAAGAACTGTAGGCTATGTGTGTGCACTGTGGAGGCCCGTCGGAGGCGTGACCACTTTGGCCAGTGAGAACGTTGAAAAACAAAATGTCACTGTGTGTCTGCCTTGATGTTCATGAAACTCCACAGACCCCTCTTGCGCAGTAGAACCCAGAACGATATGTGACCACTTGGTTACAGCAACATAGTTCTGCCGAGGACACCCAGACCAGAGTGGCCACCGTAAAGCCTGAGAGCCCAAGCTCTGCTTGGGATATTTAGCCTATATTGGCTATTGGTTGAGCTGCAGGGCCCGTTCTAGCTTGGCATGTCAGGTTGGGCAATTGGAACTGTGAATTGGGCCAAGTTTGAGGTAATAATGTATTTACGCTATAGTTTATTGTGATGCATGAATACACCACACTAAAAGCTTGATTTTATGACTGTTTAAAAAAAAAAATCCTGCAATTCTACGTAGTAATGATTTATGTTCACTACTTAGTCAATTGATTTGATAATATGTTCAATCTATGCAAATAAATTATATGAATTGATAGTTCTCCTCTCTGTTTTCTTTTATTCTGAAATAGGGTATATTGTAACCATGTGTTCAAGCTAATCAAATCAATGTTTATTTATGACACAGCATGTAAGCGACACAATTCAATGAAATGCCTACTCGCAATAAAGCTCTCCTCGCAAACAGTGCAATGATATTAAGCTAAGTATTTGTTTTTACATTAGGCTATAGCCTACAAGTAGCTATACCACGTAGTCGAAGGCCTAGTAGGCTAAAGGCCTACTGCTAATTATTGTTGTTTGTTCCTGAACTGGCCAAATGGCAGAGCTATCCTTCAGCACCACAAGTTGGTCCAACTTCTTTAAGATCATTGTGCGATCCTGGCTCTGTCCTTTCAACACCACAAACGGCGCTCCAATCGCTTAAAATGAAATCTCATCAAGATCTGTTGCCTAAGCCGAATAGTCATACTCATCACTTATTACTATTATTACAAATAGAAGACTATCACTTCTCACAATGGTACTTGTTTAGTAAAGTTAGATCAAAGCTGAATCAATGTCTTGCAAGATCACATAATGATTAATTTGCATTTTACATAACAAAAGCAAATATAATAGCATATAATAGCATCACGTTGTTGCCAGAAATATGGAACTCATGGACAACCATCAGAGACTATTCTTTCTACCATGGAGCTGCATCAAATTGTGTAATTTCTACTTATTTATTTTTTAAGTTATTTTCAAATTGGACATTATAACGATACTGTTACACCAAAACACCAAAAACACCTCCTCATTTCTAATGAGATTTTAGGATGGTTAGCTGAAGCTGAATAGTAAAAAGAAAATCCACATGCGCCAACTCAACAGCGCACGCCACAAGGCAGGATATATGCTTTGATTGAAACAAAATACAAGGCTAATAGTTTGTTAACACAATCTGCTCTAATTCGCTCGCAAAACAGTAGGCTAATTCAAGAAGATCTAATATCATATTCCCATGAAACTGATTGAGATCAATCAAATGACTGGCATGGAGATGCAGTTTGGACATTTCAGTGGTAAAATGCGAAGAATAATCATTCACGATGGACAGTGATGATGGCCTATTTTGAAATGAGGTAGCCTATGCCTAGCTTTGTGTTTGAGGGTATTAGAAATATAACATTTACTTTAGACAATATGTGTGGGCATAAGCAGATGTTGCAATTGGAGAACGCATTTTATGCATATTCTATAATGATAGGCTATTCAATTGGCTACATCTGGGCGGCAGGTAGCTTAGTGGTTAAGAGTGTTGTGCCAGTAACCAAAAGGTCGCTGGTTCTAATCCCTGAGCTGACTAGGTGAAAAATCTGTTGATGTGCCCTTGAGCAAGGTACTTAACCCTAATTGCTCCTGTAAGTCACTCTGGATAAGAGCGTCTGCTAAATGACTAAAAAAAAATAAAAAATCTGTTGGTACAAACTTTGATTGAGGAAATGATGATGTCATTTTGTTGTGCTCCCTCACCTAAAAAACAGCACTACACCACTGTTGGGAACATATGAAATACAGTGTAATAAACTATTAGGCTACATAAACAAGAATGGAACTAATAAGAAATAGTGACATTCAATTTCTTTGTGTACTTGAAATCATTATGTTGATGTATAGCTGCCTGCAATGTTTGAGAAATGGCATGAAACTGGAAATGAGGCAGAAAATCAGTCTGAAAATCTCTCACAATATTTAAGAGATGATGCTATGTTCTGTTCTTTTTCAGGCAGGCCAGAGACAGTGTGTTCTCTCTACTCATGGTCTATTGTTGGAAGGGTAATGGCAGCACTCTAAACACTTCCCATATTTGTGATAGGGAGCTACAAAAATACTCAAACTTCACTAATGACAGTGAATTTGTGATTAAGCTAATGCATCATGAACTTGTATCAATAATGTGAGCTATATTCGCGTATCAACTGACACAAGAGTTTCCCATGGCCCTACAACATTTGGCTGCCTATGTGTTTTGTGTATTTATAAGTGTATTTGTCAAAATATCAATTTTATCTGCTCCATTTAGCTCCAAGCCATACATGCTATCTTAGACTGCACTCCAGAGCGGCTGCAGTGAGAGTTGAGAGTTGGGGTGACTGACAGTAAAAGTTGACCAAACCCTTTCTGAGTCAACCATGTAGCATTACTATCCCGTCATTATTATTCTGAGCAGGTGATCAGACTTGACCCCCGACAGCCATGTCTGGCCCGCGAGCCAAGATCGTGTGCCAAGTGTCTGGTGCTGCCCGACTCCCCACTGGCTGGTTAATGAAGGGCTTCGCGGGGGGGTCTGGGCGGGGCGGGCGGCTCTGCTCTGAGGCCTCAATGCTGGTCTGTCCCGGGCCAGCTGTTGATTCACAGCTCCTTCGCCACCACAACAAACAGAGGCCACACAGGGGCCTGCAGCGAGGCAGAGCACAGAGCAGAGCAACGCAGTGTGACAGCACAGACCTCAAAGCCCGGGCGATCAATTTCTCCACTGTCGCCACGGAAACAGAGCCGGCTCTCTCGCTCTCTCTTGGCCCAGCCTAGTGTGAGGGGCTTCTGTCTGCTGCATTCTACAGCTCTCACCTGCTCCTCTGTGACAAATGAACAGCCGTCTCAGCGTCACTCTGAGCCAGCCAGCGCACTGGAGGAAAACAAAATCAAACCACTGTTCTGTTCTCAGACCGCAGCCATTTGTCCATCAGCAAAAGGTGGATAGATTCTCCTTTCTTTTCCTGTGGGAGGGGAGAGTTCACCCCTTCAAAAACAATGACTTCAAGTCTCAGGGAGGGAATATGTTGCAAAAAAGTTACAACTCACAGCACACATTGAGAAAAAAGGCCCAAAGAAATCTAACTTGAGGAAAGCACAGAGAGAAACGGCAGAGAGAAGTCTTCCAGAGAATGCCAACTGCAGTGGCCGACTGGCCGGGCTTTTTCACCAAGCAGCAAGACCACTGAATCACTGAAGGGTATCTACTCTGCTCCCTGGGACAGAACAGAAGGTTCCATTCAGCGCTGTGTAAACGTTAGCTCTGCCAAAACAGAAATGTGTATTTCTCTGTAAAAGCCACTCTTATCTGCCACAGAGGGAGTCGTTGTTGGCATTATAGAATACACATGTTAGTTGTTAAGGTTGCAACCAGCCACTAGATGAGATGACAACAAAGCTCAGTGAAGCTAAGCTGAAGTTGTGTTCAACAAAGCTCAGTGAAGCTAAGCTGAAGTCGTGTTCAACAAAGCTCAGTGAAGCTAGGCTGAAGTCGTGTTCAACAAAGCTCAGTGAAGCTAGGCTGAAGTCGTGTTCAACAAAGCTCAGTGAAGCTAGGCTGAAGTCGTGTTCAACAAAGCTCAGTGAAGCTAGGCTGAAGTCGTGTTCAACAAAGCTCAGTGAAGCTAAGCTGAAGTCGTGTTCAACAAAGCTCAGTGAAGCTAGGCTGAAGTCGTTTAACAGAATGCCGATTAATAGACAAACTTTACAAGCTCCACAACTACACTGGAATAGTAAACAATGGAATTACTTAGCACTACAAAATAGCTGCTTTGTAGTAACATGAGTAACAACAACGAATAGCACCTGACTTGTTACACATAAGGAAATGTTTCTGTTATGTCAATATGCTCAGTTGGTAGAGCATGGCGCTTGCAACGCCAGGGTTGTGGGTTCTTTCCCACGGGGGGCCAGTATGAAAATGTATGCACTCACTAACTGTAAGTCGCTCTGGATAAGAGCGTCTGCTAAATGACTAATGTGTCAAATCTAAAATCTAAAATGTATTACTATGTCTTACACTATAGTTATTACACTTGCTGTGCAAGATGGAGATCAGGACTGTGATTTTATAATGAAAAGGATCCCCAGTAGCTCTTGGGACAAAATCCCCCACCTCACCTCACAAAACAACCAAGGACTTGAGGCAAAGGGCTACCTCAGGCGTCACCAGCCACTTCTGATTGATCAGTGGCAGGGCTGCTGTGGCCAGGCCACAACACTGTTTGACCAATCAGTGGTCAGCTGGCTACATGGACAAAATGGGCCTAATCACTCAGTTAATGCTCCAGTTAGCCTAACTCTGTCTCAGCCTCCCACAATATCAAACACACTAAATATTATGACAACACAATATGTAATGTGGAGATAATATTCTTAAACTTGAAAAATGTATGTTTTGTTTTTGCACTGCTCTCATTAAAGCTCATGCTTCAAATAAACTCAAATGATCCTCAGTGTAAACACAACTTGTAAGTCGCTCTGGATAAGAGTGTCTGCTAAATGACTTAAATGTAAATTACCACAGGGAAAATATGTATTAGTAAATCAACTAGAACAGGTGATGAGACGTTTGTGTCTAGCAATAGAATTAGAGGTGTTATGATTGGAAATGTTTCCAAATATCGATGGCCTGACCTGTGTTGTGCTGCCAATGAACATGTGCTCAGCTATAATAATAACATGCCATTTAGCAGACACTTTTATCCAAAGCGACTTACAGTCATGTGTGCATACATTTTTACGTATACGTATGGGTGGTCCCGGGGATCGAACCCACTACCCTGGCATTACAAGCGCCATGCTCTACCAATTGAGCTACAGAGGACTAATGAGGTTAGTGACCCAGCTGAAGATGAAGTAACCCAGTGATGCCCATCAATTGACTTCTCTTCCACCCATGTATGGACCATAGGGCACCAGAGTTCAAGTTCATAACCATGAGGGTTATTATCAGACCACCAAACACATGGAACATGGAGGATGTAGTCTGGCCCTTTTACATTTTTACATGACTAATTCATTTGACTTTGTGTAAGAATAGCCTAATTCTGACCTCTTATTGAGACATGTTTTGGGAGCTTTCATAAATGTAATCTAAAAAAAGATATGCAAATATAAAGAAAAGTCAATACAATTATTGTTTCATTTCATGTTTTGCTATTTTAAAGCTTTATTCTCACTTTTTTGCACACTCATAGTGTTCCTTATAATCAATAGTGTTCATAGGAGGAGTTACACTTACCAAAGTATTCTTTTTTCATGTGCATTTCTAACTCCTTCTCCAGCTCCAAGGTGAGTGCTTCCAGACTCCTTTCTGCTTGGCTTGGGCCACTTTCCCGGCATGGGGTCACCTGGTAAGGTAGTTTAAACCTCTGCCCTGAGGCTGGAGTTTTCGTATGGAGCCCATAAGAAGATGATGGTGATCCAGCGGTCACCTCTGTATTCATCCCTGCCTGGGTTGACTGTTGTGGTGCATGCTGTGGCTGGGCTTCTGGCATCCCCGAGAGCGCTTGGAGATGGATACGATTATGGACACCGTTGGTATCTCCACAATCGTGAGTTAGTATGTCCTCCTGCAAACCAGTCCCCAGCATTGAGGACCTGGGTGAAGGCAGTTGGAGATCCGGGTAGGTGCTCATAGATCCCCTGGAGCTCCGGGAACTTCTGGAACTGTGACTGGAGATACTGGACCGGGGACTAACGACGCAGTTAGCTATTGTCCCGGGTCTTGCGCACCCGTCCTGGCTGCAGATGCTTGACCGAGGACTAGCCACCGGCATGCCATGCAAAACCGCACCCTCCAGATCATGGTTCCCCACAGGCATGTAACGCGAATCAGAATAGCTAGAGCGTGGACTGGTGGTACAAGAATACTGGCTCGCTGTGCTGGACCTGGGGCTGATGTGCCTTTGGTCGTAGCCCATACTGATGCCGCTGGTGCGGTTACTGCTGGGCTTACTGCAGCAGTCATAGCTGTTCAGACTGGCCCTTGGGCTGGAATGTTTACTTGTGTCGCTGGCTGTACTTGCATAGCTAGACCGGGGGCTGAGGACACTGCTCCCTTCACAGTGTACCAGACTGGACCTGGGACTCGTGTACTTGTCTTGCCCGGGTACCACCAGACTCGTGCGCGGGCTACTGATGCTCGACCTCGGGCTTGCATGTTTGCTTTGCTCCTGGGAGGAGAGGGAGGATGCGAAACTGGACCGCGGGCTGGTTGCATTGTATCTGCCGTCGTGGTTGGTGGTAACACAGATACTGTTGCATCTGTTGCCAGGTGGCGGTACTGGCTTGTTCAAAACCACTCCATCGTACGCGCTACCAGTGCTGTACCTATGCCCCCTGCACCTCCAAGGAGTACCTCCTGTGCCGCTCGGACGCGCCGCTATAACACGGCAAAGCAATTTCCGGATTTGGTGCAATAGCTATCTTCATTAGGATAAACTATGTCTCTTTGAGGGGTGCAATAATCCACAGGAACGGCTCTGTTGCCATTCACGGGGCGCACGGGAGCCGCAGTGTCACTTTATTCCCAGACATGTAATTCTCAACGGTGTGTATCTGTTGGTGAGGCGCAGAGTTGCCATTCATTGTCTTACTTTTCTGCTCGTGTATCGTTGGAGACGAAAAATCCAAATCGGGGTTGATAACCATGTCCCTCCTTGAACTGTACATCCCATCCTTGTATGCTTCATATAAGGAAAGGTCCTCCATTAATTTACTCGCCCGGAGTCCCAAATCTTCCTCATAGTGATCCATGGTTTGCTCCAGAGGCGAGGAACAAATTCAGAGAAAGAGCGCACTAGTCCACAAGCCGACTACCGAGTGAGAGATAGCAGTAATTGCATTTCACTTGGAAATCATAACAAAACGCAGGCTCAATCCAGGAATCGTCGCCTGTTTGCTGAACCGCCAGTGTGCTTGGAAATCTCGGAGCAGTGCATGATCTTCATCTTCGAAAACATAAACCCTTATCACAAAGTTTCAACGTGAGGATACGTTTGTCAACTTCAGTTTTTGTTAAGTTGAAAGGTCTTTACAGTCAATGGCGCGCTGCGCGGAGGAATTTTCCCTTGTCAGTTTCTCTCCAGTTTTCCAAAATAGTCTCAAATGTAAATGTTAAATAGAGAAAATATTGCAATGCACCACTAACAGCCACATCTTACGTATTAAAAGACACAGAGTGCGTCAAAACAAGTTTTAAACCCAATTTAGCACAAGGGACTCGTTTGCGGAGAAGGAATGCGAGGAAGTGGACGGGGTGCACTCCGCCTCTCTGGAATGTGGTTAATGCTGGAGCGAAACAATGATTGCGACTAACTCAGCAAGGGGGTGCCTGGGTTTGAAAAAGAATAGTCCCGAGAGAGTACGGCTGCATTCATCTCAGCCTTAAAAAACTGCACAAAGGACCAGTCTCACCTGGCCCAATTTCCTTTGCCCTTTTCGGTTTCGGGACAGAAACAGCTTCACTGAATTTAGAATGGATTGTTTCTAGAGCATGCTGGACACGTATCAAAGTTTTAATGCTGGACAGAATGTATCACAGTTTAGATGCCGAATGCAGGGAAGGCTTCTCTTCTGTCTATCAACAAAGGGCTTTTGCCACCAAGATTATGCATTTCTTATTTGTCGCATGACTCGCATCTATGATTTTATTCTTGACAGCAAAATATTGCATTGTCTCAAAAAGATTGATCTTTTATAATTTACAAAAAAAGTTTATATAATGTGTGATGATTAAGCTAAGACTTGGCCCCAATTTTTTATGAAGTTAGGCTATTACTTTGTGCAACTCATTACAAACACAAATCACAGGCTGTTCAGTCATGTCATTTTATTCAAGAACATTATGATAACATTATCCAACTAAAATAAAGAAAAATATCCCTTATTGACTAAAAATCTGTGTCGGTCCTCATGAAACATTTCAAAGTTATACAGTATAAAAAAACATAAAATCTTATCGTTAAACATTACAATACATTGTCCGTCATCTTTCTTATTACCATCTCCAATTGAGATGTAAAAACTAAATCAGGGAAAAGGGCCCAATGTAAATGTTGGGTCCCACTTTAAATGAAGTACAACTTATAAAGGGTTTTATATAGCATACATAAAGGCTTCATAAGCACTACATAAATGCGTCACAAATAATCTATAAGCATATGTCATACTCATTAAATGGTGTATAAACATACATAGTGTGCGGTTACATTTGGCAATTCACCCTACAGTGGGAATGGTTATGTCACCCATTATACACCATTTGACATATGCTTATAGATGATTTTTGAAGCATTTATGTAGTGCTTATGAAGTCTTTATGTATGCTTTATAAAGCCTTTATAAGTTGTACTTCATTTAAAGTGGGACCAAATGTTGTTTGTACCAATAGACATCTGCCGAGTGGCGCAGTGGTCTAAGGCACTGCATCGCAGTGCTAGCTGTGCCACTAGAGATCCTGGTTCGAATCCAGGCTCTGTCGTAGCCGGCCGCGACCGGGAGACCCATGGGGCGGCGCACAATTGGCCCAGCGTCGTCCAGGGTATGGGAGGGAATGGCCGGCAGGGATGTAGCTCAGTTGGTAGAGCATGGCGTTTGCAACGCCAGGGTTGTGGGTTCGATTCCCAAGGGGGGCCAGTATGAAAAAAAAAAATACAAAAATAATGTATGCACTCACTAACTGTAAGTCGCTCTGGATAAGAGCGTCTGCTAAATGACTAAAATGTAAAAAATGTCTCTTATGCATTATCAAGTTTAGAGAATCCTTATGTAAATACTGCATTTAACTAGTGGACTATGGTCAGGCACAAATTAAAACAAACATTCCATTCTGGCTTTAAACGCCTGCCAAAAACAAAATGCATTGTGTCCAACAATTGCCAATATTAAGACAAAAGTTAGCTATATTATATCTAACTAGGTATATCTATTGTTGGAATTTACACAAAACACAATCATGGTCGTTTATTAAGACAAGGTTATGTGGTCTTTAATTTGAACAGGTCTAATTCAGGTTAATAATATTATTTTGTTTTATTACAAACTGCCAAAAGTGTAATTAATAAAAGGAGAACCAAACAATCCATCACCACTAGTATAGCACAAGTTTCAACATTTAAATGTGCCATTGAGATTTATCACTTTATTACTGGCTGCTGATTAACTGCCAACCACTGGGAGGTATGCGAGGGCCAGAGCTACTAGAGCCACTAATAGAAGACCATCTAGTATCAGTCGCTGGAGACGTGAACCACTAGGTTTTCTTCCGTGACCTCTACTCTTGAACCACTGCACAACCTCCTCCAGGTTATACTCCTGGGGCTCATAACCCAGCTCGGCCTTGGCCTTGGTCATGCTGAAGTAATGTGTCACGCGGTCTTATACACCTCTGTGCGTGTGAGCAGAGGCTGGAAGTTATAGATTGGGCCGATGAGATGGTGAATCATTTCAGTGAGGAACGCAACAAAGTAAATGAGAGAGACGGGTAGACGTAGTTTGGGAAAGAGTAACCCAAACCCTCCACCAGAGGTCTGAAGAACTCAAAGTTGTTGACAGGTCTTCCGTCTGAGATGAAGTATGCCTGTCCAGCAGAGCGGTGCTGGTGCTCTGACGTCAGAGCCTCTGCAGCCAGTTCGTGTGCAGACACCAGGTTGTCTACATGGACAAACTCCACTAAACTTCTCGGATCTCCATACACAAACCTGAATATCCCCTTCTCTATGTACCCAACGATCCTGGGCAGGTGCCTCTGCTCGCCAGGCCCGTATATACCGGCTGGACGCAGAGCACAGGTCCTCAACACACCTGTCCCGTCCTTCAGCTCTGTACCACTGGCTTTCATCACGGCCATCTCAGCTACTGACTTGGTTCTGGAGTAGTGGTCAGGGTGGAGATGGAGAGGTAGGTAGGGGAGGCTTTCGTCACCACCCTCAATGACTTGGCCTCCGAACACTACGTTGAATGTGCTGGTGTAGACGAGCCTGGAGACTCCAGCCTCTACACAGGCCCTGAGGACATGCTCTGTGCCCTGGACATTCACTTCTTCAATCAGCTTCCTGTTCAGCTGCTCCCTGCCAGACATGCCGTAGGAGGCGATGTGGAAAACACAGTCCATGCCAGTGACCGCCTTCTCCACCTGAGCATACTCACAAATATCTCCCTTTAGGAACACAATGCCCTCTGGAACCTCTAGGCTGGGTGGCCTCAAATCAAACAGGATGACTTTAGCTCCCTTTTTATGTAGTGAGCAGGCAAGGCTGTAAGAAATGAAGAATACAGTCATCCTGTTAATCTGGAATATTGGGTATAGGGAAACCTTGCACATGTAGTAGTGAGGGATATTCAAGGAATGTTCAGTTCAACATTATCCCCATGATAAAAAAAAAAACGAAATAGGAAAGTCATTAGCCTACTTATGAACAGTGCTTGACTTGGACTGAAATAAGTGCAGGTACTCATTTTGAGTGCCAGTACTGTTTATATTTAGGTGCAGGAGCTTCACAATACTTTTGAGCTAATATTCTATAAGAGGAACAGGAGCTCAAGCAGAAGAACATTTGAGATGCTGGTACTCAACTCCGGTAAGCTCCTTTCCAAGTCAAGCACTGCGTATGAAGCTACCATTAGTAAGTCACAACAATTTGTTGTAAACAGGGATTAAATTGATGGAGTAATAAGGTTCTGCCACTTTAGTATGTAATACAGACTGAATAGGCTACAGTGAATAACATCATTAGAATAACTGGTATGATAACTCCCCCTACTGGGGTTTTAGAACTACTGTTAACGAATTATTTTGCACATTCACTTGGTAATGTACAAGTTCTATTGTGTATTGATGAGATTAACACTATGTACAGGCAACAAATAATGTAAAATATTTATATTTTGATGGGCTTACCGGAAACCAAAGTATCCACTGCCACCGGTAATCAAAAACGTGCATATTCGCGCCTTTTCCATTTCACTGAAAATAAAACTTGAAGGTCAATGTGCTTGAAATAACACCACACAATACCTTCAGAGAGAGCATGAATTAAAGTATGGAACTTGTAAAAGAGACACGTGCCGAAATGTATAACAACCAGTAGTGCTGTAAATGTAACAACCTGCAACCTCACCACGTCTACTGTAGCCATACTTCTAACATTGTGGCCTATTACTTGATGATGCTACGTTGACGTTTGGCTACATTAGCTTCATGAACGCAACATTTGATGCAAACTAGTTTAGCTACATAAGAGAACGACAATGACAGTTGTGTAAACCTGTACTGTATCAATCAGATCGCTGACATCTACTGGTCTACATGCTGTTATCTAGGCTATTGAACAGCAAACACTTTAATTTCAATTGAAAACGGGCTTTTACCTTGGCGTTATAACGTAGCAACCCTTTCATTTGTCCAGCATCAATGCTTAAATTAATTAATCGGTGTGACAGGCTGTTACTATTTTATAAACAATTTTCTTGGGCGGAGCTAGTGAAATTCTTGGAGGGAACTGCGAGCGATTTCATGACTTGTCAGTGCATGGGCTACGCAAACTTCCTACTTTACACTTTTGACGTAGTAGGTAACCCCTCCTCTTTATTGACAGGGTAGAGAAATATCAGGGATTTAATATGTTGTCCCAGCCAGGACCAAGGACCTCGTTCAAATCAAATCAAATCAAATGTTATTTGCCACATGCGCCGAATACAACAGATGTAGACCTTACAGTGAAATGCTTACTTACAAGCCCTTAACCAACAATGCAGTTTTAAGAAAATAAAAAAAGTATTAAGTAAAAAATAGAAATAGCTAATAATTAAAGAGCAGCAGTAAAATAAAATAACAGTAGGGAGGCTATATACAGGGGGTACCGGTACAGAGTCAATGTGCGGGGGCACCGGTTAGTCGAGGTAATTGAGGTAATATGTACATGTGGGTAGAGCTATAGTGACTATGCATAGATAATAAACAGAGTAGCAGCAGCGTAAAAGAGGGGGGGGGGGGGGGGGCAATGCAAATAGTCCAGGTAGCCATGATTAGCTGTTCAGGAGTCTTATGGCTTGGGGGTAGAAGCTGTTAAGAAGCCTTTTGGACCTAGACTTGGCGCTCCGGTACCGCTTGCTGTGCGGTAGCAGAGAGAACAGTCTATGACTAAGTTGGCTGGAGTCTTTGACACCGCCTGGTATAGAGGTCCTGGATGGCAGGAAGCTTGGCCCCAGTGATGTACTGGGCCGTACGCACTACCCTCTGTAGTGCCTTGCGGTCGGAGGCCCGAGCAGTTGCCATACCAGGCTGTGATGCAACCAGTCAGGATGCTCTCGATGGTGCAGCTGTAGAACTATTTGAGGATCTGAGGACCCATGCCAAATCTTTTCAGTCTCCTGAGGGGGAATAGGCTTTGTCGTGCCCTCTTCATGACTGTCTTGGTGTGTTTGGACCATGTTAGTTTGTTGGTGATGTGGACACCAAGGAACTTGAAGCTCTCAACCTGTTCCACTACAGCCCCGTCGATGAAAATGGGGGTGTGCTCAATCATCTTTTTCCCCCCTGTAGTCCACAATCATCTCCTTTGTCTTGATCACGTTGAGGGAGAGGTTGTTATCCTGGCACCACACGGCCAGGTCTCTAACCTCCTCCCTGTAGGCTGTCTCATCGTTGTCGGTGATCAGGCCTACCACTGCTGTGTCGTCTGCAAACTTAATGATGGTGTTGGAGTCGTGCCTGGCCATGCAGTCATGGGTGAACAGGGAGTACAGGAGGGGACTGAGCACGCACCCCCTGAGGCCCCTGTGTTGAGGATCAGCGTGGCAGATGTGTTGTTACCTACCCTTACCACCTGGGGGCGGCCCGTCAGGAAGTCCAGGATCCAGTTGCAGAGGGAGGTGTTCAGTCCCAGGGTCCTTAGCTTAGTGATGAGCTTTGAGGGCACTATGGTGTTGAATGCTGAGCTGTAGTCAATTAATAGCATTCTCACGTAGGTGTTCCTCTTGTCCAGGTGGGAAAGGGCAGTGTGGAGTGCAATAGAGATTGCATCATCTGTGGATCTGATGGGGCGGTATGCAAATTGGAGTGGGTCCTGGGTTTCTGGGATAATGGTGTTGATGTGAGCCATGACCAGCCTTTCAAAGCACTTCATGGCTACAGACGTGAGTGCTACGGGTCGGTAGTCATTTAGGCAGGTTATGTTAGTGTTCTTGGGCACAGGGACTATGTGGTCTGCTTGAAACATGATGGTATTACAGACTCAGTCAGGGACATGTTGAAAATGTCAGTGAAGATACTTGCCAGTTGGTCAGCACATGCTCGGAGTACACATCCTGGTAATCCGTCTGGCCCTGCGGCCTTGTGAATGTTGACCTGCTTAAAAGTCTTACTCACATCGGCTACGGAGAGCGTGATCACATAGTCATCCAGAACAGCTGATGTTCTCATGCATGCTTCAGTGTTGCTTGCCTCGAAGCGAGCATAGAACTGATTTAGCTCGTCTGGTAGGCTTGTGTCACTGGGCAGCTCGCGGCTGTGCTTCCCTTTGTAGTCTGTAATAGTTTTCAAGCCATGCCACATCCGACGAGCGCGGAGCGGTGTAGTACGATTCAATCTTAGTCCTGTATTGACTCTTTGCCTGTTTGATGGTTCGTTGTAGGGCATAGTGGGATTTCTTATAAGCATCCGGGTTAGAGTCCCGCTCCTTGAAAGCGGCAGCTCTACCCTTTAGCTCAGTGCGGATGTTGCCTGTAATCCATGGCTTCTGGATGGGGTATGTACGTACGGTCACTGTGGGGATGACTCATCGATGCACTTATGGATGAAGCCAGTGACTGATGTGGTGTACTCCTCAATGCTATCGGAAGAATCCCGGAACATATTCCAGTCTGTGCTAGCAAAACAGTCCTGTAGCTTAGCATCTGCGTCATCTGACCACTTCCTTATTAACCGAGTCACTGGTGCTTCCTGCTTTAGTTTTTTGCTTATAAGCAGGAATCAGGAGGATAGAGTTATGGTCAGATTTGCCAAATGGAGGGCGAGGGAGAGCTTTGTACGCGTCTCTGTGTGTGGAGTAAAGGTGGTCTAGAATTTTTTTTCTCTGGTTGCACATTTAACATGCTGGTAGAAATTAGGTATAACGGATTTAAGTTTCCCTGCATTAATGTCCCCGGCCACTAGGAGCGCTGCCTCTGGATGAGCGTTTTCCTGTTTACTTATGGCCTTATACAGCTCATTCAGTTCAATCTTAGTGCCAGCATCGGTTTGTGGTGGTAAATAGACAGCTACGAAAAATATAGATGAATGTTGTCACAGGAACATCCCAGGGAAATCAAACCTATAATCATACCTATAAATTGTCTCATTCTTGTGTGTGTCCCTGGAACATCCTACTACAGCAGTTGGCTATAATTCAAATCATAGTTGGGGGGGAGTGGTGTCAGTGTATCTGAAATGTGGAACAGTTCCCAGATACACCACAAGGCTGCAGTGTTTTACAAGTGAATTTTAGTTTTGCTTTACAGTACATGAGCAAAGTCCAGGGTGCTCTGTTTTTATGTCATGCAAGAGCCATTCTTATCTCTTTTAATGCACAACTGCTTTGCCCTTCTTGCCCCGAAGAACTCTGAACAGCAAGCAGTACTTTGAGAAGCTACTTTTTCACTGCCTTTGAAAGTAAGTAATCATCAAAAGGAAATTAAAAATAGCTGCCAGTGCCTCCATGTAGTATCCTTGTGTAGCGCAAGTTTTTGTCTATTCTTTAATATTTTATCCTTCAATTCAAGAATTGGGCCTACATGGTGGTGTTTCAATTGAAAAGAGGATCTTACTCTATGTGAAAAACACTTTGTGAATGAGATATTAGCGGATGTCAATTTCTGTATATGTAGTCGTAAATTCTGCAAAAGCAGAAACTCATGCAGTGTCTTTGTTTTAACTCTTAGGACAAAATGAATCTGGAAGAGTACTTCAAGAGGATCGGGTTCCACGGCCCATTTTCTAAACCAGACCTTGAAACACTGAACCAGGTCCACAAACACCATGTGATGTCAATCCCATTTGAAAACCTCAGCATTCACTGTGGTGAGAAGATGACTATGGACCGTGAGTTGATTTTCAATAAGATTGTGAGGAGCAACCGGGGGGGTTGGTGTTGTGAGAATAACCTCCTCTTTGCTTGGGTGTTAAAAGAGATGGGTTATAATCCAGTAACACTGGGTTCAAAAGTCTACAACAACACCACAAACCAGTTCGGCCCCATAGACTCTCACCTCATCAACAAGGTAGTCATTGATGGGACTGCTTACATTGCAGACGTGAGCTTTGGGGTATCCTCCCAAATATGGCACCCTCTTGAGCTCATCTCCGGGAAGGACCAGCCACAATCCCCTGGTGTCTTCCGTCTCATACAAGATGGAGACCTGTGGACCCTGGAGAAGACTGGTCGAAAGCCTCTAGTTCTCAATGATGCCTTTACCAACTCCCCTCTGGTAGACAAGAGCCCAACCAAGAAGATATATGGCTTCACCCTGGTTCCCCGTGGGGTTGATCATTTCCTAGAGACGTCCCACTGCCTTCAGACAGATCCAAAGTCTCTATTCACCAACAAGTCCATCTGCTCACTGCAGACGGCTACAGGATTCAGAGCCCTAATTGGCTGGACCTTCAGTGAGGTCACCTACAACAACCAGGATGGTGTTGATGTTTTGGATATGAAAGACATACCTGATGATGATGTGGATAAAGTGCTGAAGGAAATGTTTAATGTGTTGTTGGCAAACAAACTGGTACCCAAAAACAACAAAGCTGGCTACACTATTTAAGAACTTGATTGCCTGTAACATTTCATATTTAATGTGATGTAATTGTAATGTAGCCTAGGCAAATCTAGATTCTGCCATTGACCAAAGATTCCTCACAACGTTTTTAATGAGATCAGTGAGATTTATAAAACACATTCTGTATTCTGTAAATATAAAACATTCTTTCACCAGAGCTGCTTGTGTTGTCTTTGAACACTCAATAAACATGCTTTTAAACAAATACATATTCAATGCATGGCTATTTAGTCTCTGCGACCTACTTTCAGATCATATCTGAAGAGTCGATTAGTTGGTGCTTGTGGTTGCGCCGTAGCTTCTTGTTTAAACCAATCACAGAACATTTTTTGAAATCGGCCAATCCACGTTAAGGTTTTGACTGGTTCCCCATTGCCCAGGAGAACTAGCTAGCTAGCACAACCACCAGCCGGAGAGTGACAGCAATGAATTCCTTGGAACAAGCCGAAGGTAGTCAACATGGCAAGCAAATTCATTTATTTTCACAAATCATAATGCATGTTATTATAAGTGAAGTTTCGCTTTGAAGTAAAACGCACGGTGACAAACGTGCCTTTGCAATGCACTTTAGTCGTTTGACGGCTTGATTAGCCAGCCGCGGTGACGTAGCTAGCTAGCTAGCTAGCTAGCTAGGCTAACCTTTGCTCTTAAAGGACATTGTTAATTGGTAAATGAGTCAATACCAAAGCTAATTACATATTTTTGCTGATTTCCCTCCTCGGTGGTTCGACATTAACTTGTACGAAAGAAATTCGCACAAAGAAGGCTTGTTAGGTACACAAGATCTAATTAGCCGGCTAGCTATGCTATAAATAGTTATTAGCCCGGCAGAAGCTATACACATACTTTACCCGATTTGATTGATATTATTAATGACCAGGTTATCCCAGAAGGTCGTTAAATATAACACTAGCCTTGTTTTGCCAGTCCAAACTAAACATAATTCAGTAGTTTTGGACACTAGTTAGCTTTGGACAGTGTCAGAAGTTTTTGCAAGCGTGCTCTTCCAATGGCAATTCAGTGGAATCAGAGCCTTCACTATGCAGGTGTGTTTGATTTACTTTTGGGACTACTCCATCGGTTCCAAACCAATCAAGCACACATAAATATAGGGTATTTTATGTTCCTTCTGTATGGTTTTGATCAAGAACATTGGTGGAAATGTATATGAATGCTCTGACGTGCTGCTTGTTTTTGCAGACCTAAAAGCTTTTGAGAGAAGATTGACAGAATACGTCTCCTGTTTGCAACCTGCAACAGGGAGGTGGCGAAGTAAGTATTTTCAGGTCCAACTCTGTCTAACCATAATGAATGACTATATTGCAACTGTCAAACCATAATCAACAACATTTAAAGAGTAAATTGCCTCCAAGCCTGAGTATTTTGTGTTTTCTTGTAAAGGATTCAGACCTACATTATTCTGCTAATTGTTTTCAGGGGATATAATTCAATGTCTCACATTCGTTTCAGTGATTCTAATAGTGGTCTCTGTTTGTACGGCGACTGGAGCCTGGAACTGGTTGATAGACCCTGACACACAGAAGGTCAGTATGTTTGTGATAGCAGCTTGATCGTGTATGAGATAAAGTAGGATACCTTTCACACAGATCAGTGTGTTTGTGATTTTAGTTTGGTTGTGTTTCTTTGCCTGTCTCATCTCAGTACCTCTGGCTGTTGTCTTTTCTCAGGTTTCTTTCTTCTCATCATTGTGGAACCATCCGTTCTTCACCATCAGCTGCATCACTTTGATCGCTCTGTTCTTTGCTGGAATACACAAACGAGTCGTTGCACCATCAATGTATCCTTCCTCTTGCTTAAAGTTCCACATTTTTAATTTATTCAGTAGGATTACAAACAAGGCCACCAGGTCCATAGCTGTAATTTACCATCCAAACAGTATCACTACTTCCTTTAAAGGAGAATTTTCAGTATAGTGATGTAGGTCTTTAGATGTTGTACACATTAAATTGTGTCATTCTGAACTTTATCCGCAACGTTAGATTCCATTTTGTGCGACTCAAGATGTTTCTTCTACCAGCTGTGCTGCGCGGGCTATGTCAGTGTACAATAAGAACATGCTCGGCCTGCACAGCTGCGTGGGGGAAACAGCGCTACTATATAACTTTGCAGATAAAGTTTGAAATGACACAATTTCATGTGTACAACATCTAAAGAACTACATCACTATACTGAGAGCGTGTTAGTTAACAAAATGATGTATTTGGGTGTTGTTTTTTTATAGCTTTTGTTAATTTCTTTTGTGTGCCCTGATACTGCACAACAAGCAATGAGAAGTTGAAACGCGGCTGTGGACCCTTCATAAATTCTCCTTTAACTCACTCTCCAAGTATTGCAGCTCGCTGTCGGACGGTTTTAGCAGAATACAACATGTCCTGCGATGATGTAAGATACATAAATCATCTTTGTTGAGGTTACCTTAATTCCTAATCAATTCAATCCAGCTGTCACGTTTTTGGTCATCTCTAACATAATTTAATTTATTTGGAATTATTGTCTGTACATCTGTGCATTGTATTGACTTTGATGGTTATTTCTCTTTTACAGACAGGGAAACTAATTCTCAAACCACGGCCACACATCCAATAACCACTAACTCTGGGGGGGGTTAAATGTTCTTAATCACTATGTTGATTGCCAAGAGTAAGCCCCAAGATTGCCACTGGACAACAGACTGACACAAGGACCAGAATCCTGTTTGGGGGATCTGAAACAATGTAAGGAAGGAGATTGGGGAAACACTGAGAAGTGATTATGTTGATGTACCCCATTACGTATGAATGAAAAATTGTGAGGGGAGATGACATCAAATGCCTTTTTAACAGCATCTCAGTCACTGTTACGGTCTCCCTTAAAGCTGCTTCTGGGCTCACACACCCTTTGACATAACTCATTCGCTATGAGTTCAGATGTGTTTATTTCTAATGATGACATTCATTTGTTTTAGATAAATCTTTGTATTTTTAAACTAATTGTTATATACCTAATAAATACTTGTGTGAAGACATGAATCCTGTGATTTACTGTAGTTATTTACTGTAGTATATGGTTGCAACCTGTAGACTGAGCTATGTTTTTGCTCCAGATTGTGAATGCCTATACAACTTGTTTGAAAGTATATCTCCTCAATGTGTAATTTGGTCTTTATAGTACTTTTTATTGTATTCATACGTTTAAGCATTGTTTGATAACTATATTCACTGCAAATTAGTTTCTGTGGTTTTCCAGCCATGTTAGACCGATCATTATTTCAAAGAAGAAGAGTAGAAGGATTCATCTTTAAAGTGTTCAGACGGTGCCCTGGTCTCGTCTTTGCGACATAAATACGACACCCCTTCTGCTTTGCGAGAGTAAGCACTATTTTACGGCACTCGCCGAATCTCCACCGATGTTCCACATGGCTTAAAATGATGTGAGATAGTGTGACAGCCTACTACATGATAGATATATCTTTCCGCACTTAATCGAAATAAGTTATGGGTAAAAGTAAGACTAACAAATTTAGGCGTCCCCAGTTCAACGCAGAGGGACTGTCGGTAACTGCTGTAAAGGAAGTGGAAGAGGACCACGATGAAGTCTGTGATGGAGTCGACTCTCCAGCTGGAGAGTTACTGGAGAAAGTAAGCCCCAAGATCTGATCACAGTACTGTTATTTGGAATCATTGCAGTGTTTCGGTCTAATGGCTCATGTCTGTTGCACTCTATTTTAGAAACGCTTGCAGGTCAGTTCTGCTATTCATATGCATGTCAATGTTGTTTACCAATGTTTCCATAGGACAAATGAAATGTCTTCCTAAGGATCTTCCCGCAGATGAAAAAAAACAGTGGCAGGCAAACAAGTGTTAATACATATTTTTATAATAATGCTCAAATGTGCCCCCCCCCAAAAAAAATATTAATTAATATTTCACAGAACTATACTGAAAAATATATGCGCAACATGTAAAGTGTTAGTCCCATGTTTCATGAGCTGATATAAAAGATCACAGACGTTTTGCATATGCACAAAAAGCTTATTTCTCTCAAATTTTGTGCACAAATTGTTTAAATCCCTGTTAGTGAGCATTTCTCCTTTGCCAAGATAATCCATCCACCTGACAGGTGTGGCATATCAAGAAGCTGATTAAACAGCATGATCATTACACAGGTGTGCCTTGTGCTGGGGACAATAAAAGGCCACTCTAAAATGTGCAGTTTTGTGACACAACACAATGCCACAGATATATCAAGTTTTGAGGGAGCGTGCAATTGGCATGCTGACTGCAGGAATGTCCACCAGAGCTGTTGCCAGAGAATTGAATGTCTCTACATAAGCCGCCTCCAACGTTGTTTTAGATAATTTGGTAGTAAGTCAAACTGGCCTCATAACCGCAGACCACATGTAACCACGCCAGCCCAGGACCTCCACATCCGGCTTCTTCACCTGCAGGATTGTCTGAGACCAGCCACCCTGACAACTGATGAAACTGAGGAGTATTTCTGTCTAATGAAGCCCTTTTGTGGGGAAAAACTCATTCTGATTGGCTGGGCCTGGCTCCCTAGTGGGTGGGCTTATGGCCTCCCAGGCCCACCCATGGCTGCGCCCCTGCCCAGTCATGTGAAACCATAGATTATGGCCTTTTTAATGTATTTCAATTGACTGATTTCCTTATATGAACTGTAACTCAGTAAAATTGTTGAATTTATATTTTTGTTCAGTACATGGTAAAATCTATTTCAGTGCCGCAAAACAGTGTTTCACACAATACAACTGGAAGATAAAAGAACAGAGATGGTATGAAAAAGTGAATATCCAAATAACCCCTGTGAATACTGTATGTGTTTAGTTGCAGAGTCCCAGTGCAGATGTGCGTGAGTTTGCCTGTGCCAGCATATCACGTGTGGTGCAGCAGAGCCAGACCATCCCAGGCTTCCTCCAGCGGGATGCGGTGAGACGTCTCGGGCCCCTACTGCTGGACCGGAGCCTGGCCGTCAGGGAGACTGCCACAGGGGCACTCAGGTGAGCCCTCAGCCTCCCACAGGGATGTTCACTACCCAGTACTAGCCACCTAACAGCCCCCCTGAGAGATGTGAGAGGGATGGTGTGGAGTCTGGACTGAGGATCAAGCCTTTCAGATATTGTTAATTTGTTCGGAGAGTGTGCTAAATGTTAGTTGTGATTGTAGATGGTAGTTCAAGCCATTATGTGCTGTAAGACAGAAGTAGGTTAGTGAAGGATGCTTTGGCTTGCTAAACAGACACTGAGCGAGTCCTCTTGACATACCACACCCTCAATTAACTGTTAGCACTGATGTAATAGTTATCGTTCAAAGACTGAGTGATGTGTTCTTCTCACATCAGGAACCTGAGTGCCTGTGGGGGTCATGAGGTGTGTGAGGACATGGTGAAACAGGACGTCATGACTCCTCTGACTGCTCTGCTTCGAGAGGTGAGGTCTTCCTTCGTAAATCATTCCCATGATTGGCACCTTAAAGTTGATGTATTTATGGGTGTGGCCCTGCTGCACAAAGGTTATGTTTTTTCACATTTTGAACAACATATTTCATAGTGTGCATGTCTGAGAAGTTAAGCACCTACATACCTCCATTCCTTGATGTGTTGTGTGTTTTCCAGACCTGGGTTCAAATACTATTTCAAATATCTCAATTACTTTCACATACATTCAAAGTAAGTATTAAGATAGCGAGGCCTATATTTTATTTGAAAAGACAAGTAATTGAATATTTAAATGTATTTGGAAATACACTTAGAAATAGTATTTGAAAGAAGTATTTGAAAATTCTCTCATACAATTTGGTAAACTATTATTATTATTATTTTTACAAATGACCATTCAAATACTCAAATAAAGGTACTTGTTCTGGGCTGCGTATTTTAAAATACTCACAGAAAAAAGTATATTAAATACTAGATACTCAAATACACGTCTGGTGTTTTCATAGTGACTGAACCCCAGGACTGTTTCTCCACAGTGCTGTGCTGGGTTTGAGACCAATGCTGCCCTCTCGTTAAAAGGGCAGAAAAACACAGTGGAAGATGTAGCCAATGAAGCAGTTAACTTGCTGTGGAATCTCTGGTAAGAAAAAAAATAGTAAATGTAGTAGTAACAGTAGTAGTAACACAAATGTCAGCTGGTCGGTCAGCCTACGTTCATAGGTCCACCTAGTGATCTGGACATGCATCGAGTAGCCTACCCATAGATATCCGAAATTATATTTAATTCTGTTAGCTTGCCAATGTTTTGTATGGTTGTTTCACACCATACTCTCCTGTTGTATCATCACCCTGTCTGTCAGTGAGAGCAGTAGCCAGGCAGTCTCTGTGTTCAACAAAGCAGGCATTCTGGATGTTATCCTACAGTGTCTGGAGCGACACACTCACAACATCAAGCTGGCTTTGTCTGCAGGTTAGTCTCATCAAACCAATTTTCACACCACCTTAATTAGCATTTTCACTATTTCAATATGTTACTTGATTATGTATTTTGTAGTAAGTCCCTGCTCCCTCTCTGTCTTTAGCCCACTGTTTGCACACAGTGACTGAGGACAATGCAGAGTTGCTGTGTAGTATGAACAATGCTGTATTAGGGACTCTGGAGAGTGTGCTGCTATCCTCACAGACAGGCATGGCTCACACACTGCTCAGGACACTGGCTGCAGGTACGGCTACAACATCTTTGTTGTCACATTATTTACAGATGTATACTTCACAATGTCAACCGGTCACGTGAGGAACAACTGACTCCGCATTCACTCTCTGACTAAGGGCATTTGTTGCTTAGTCAGAGTCGGGGGTTGGAAGTGGTTTGTTGATAGCCTAACTAAATAACTGGTCTGATTCCAGTGCTCATTGTGTGCTCCGTCCATTGACAGGGTCAGTGTGGAACTTGAAGAGCAGCCTGCCCATGGCCCGCCAGGCCCAGACCCTCAACGCCCTGGTGGCCACCCTGTCCCAGTGCTTGGAGCTGGATGCTGGCACGCTGATACCCCAGCACCGCCAGGCTGAGGTGGCCCGCAATGCCACTGCCTCAGAGGCAGGGAACATGGAGGACCACCAGGCAGCTGTAGAGGAGATGGAGGATGAGGAGGAGGAGGGGGCTGGCCCGAGGAGGAATGGCAAGGCAACCAAGATAGATAAAGACTTCTCTGACCTCCTGCCTGTAAGTCCTGTCCTTTTTCACTCAGAAACAAACCCATCAATCTCTTTTGAGTTATGGTTATAGAGATCCAAAGTGACAGGGTTGAGTAAAGAGTATTGTATTTTCAGTTTTTAATATTCAGAGTACGTACCTGACTCCTCCACACTGTTAAATGCTGTGAAACAGCTGAATATTGATGAAGCAGCACAGAGTATTACAGTTGGTATTCAGAGCTGTAGTGGCCCTCTCCTCAGGGAGATACTGCTTTGTTCAGCAGGCAGGGAGCGAGGGACACCCACAACAGGGTTTACTCAGGGACGTAGGAGGTGGCTGTGTCCCTGCTGCAGTGTCAATAGTCTGGTTTTCTTTCTCCAGAGGGGCAAGGAGGAGCTGAGGGAGGCGACGGCCTTGCTGACAGCCCAGCAGACGTCTTTGGAGATCATCGTCAACATGTGCTGCTCTGATGGTGAGTGCTGTGGGCGGCAGTGTTTGGGCAGCAGAGCAGTACTGACCTGGGGGGGTTGTTTTCATTACCATTACTGTTTCACACAGCTGTCTGGTACATGTTCATAGATAAGAGGACAGCATTCTTACTGTTGTCTGATGCTCAAATGCATTCTAAAAATGAAAAGTCTTTCCTTGAATATTTAGGATTTATAATTCACTTTTGTTGCTTTTGAGGTATACGTCTGCTGTTGTGACTCATTTTGTGTGTTTGTTTGTAGACCCGTCAGACGATGAGTGGGAGGAGGCGTCGAGCAGCGATGAGAGTGAGATGTGTCCTGACGGCCTCTCTGAAGGGAACACCAGCCTCCTGTCCCCACTGTGTCTTTCTGCTGAGGTCCACGGGGCCCTGATCAACCACAACATCCCAGAGAAGGTGTAGGGGATTTCTTTCCTCACCTAGCATAATTGTTTCACTTCACGTCTCATGTTTGTCTTTTTTGATGTTCCCTCTGTTTTCACATACAAAATATAAAAGAAGTCATGTCATGGTACTAGGCTAGTCTGTGTTCCTACTGTCTCTGTTATACCCACTAACACTGTATGAAGGGGATAACCATCCATGTCTCTATATGTTCAAGGTTCTCAAGAAGACCCAGTTCCCCAGCAGCGACGCCATGGACGTATGTCGTCACAATCCCACCTGGAAGATCTTGATAAAAAAGTAATTATCTATCTAGCATGATGTCATTTTCTTTGTCCTTAAAGTATGAGACACTAGATATTCTGTGATATACTAGATCACTAGATAATTTGAGAAGTTTGTCATGATTCTAGTAACACAACCAATATGTGTCAATGTACGGCACCATTTGATTGAGGTATTCTCTTTTTCTGCCTTATAATGGCGTTACTGGTGTACTCTTTGTTAACCACACCTCTACCTGCCTTTTAGATTACATGCTTCCAGGAGTTGACTAAAGTACATTTTCCCCCAGGATGCATCGGGTACAGTACAGAGCCCTGACGTGCCTTCACAACATGCTGTCTACTATGGACGCTGAGTCCCTAGGGGGAGCAGCTGCTCTTCAGGCTGTCGCACAACATCTGGCCACACTGGTCTTCAGTGCTCCAGGTTAGATCTACATGTCATACCATCTCTTAATTATTAAACCCTATTTTTACTAGATAGGTTGATTCTCTTTTTACAGCAATGACCTTAACAAAAAGGAGTGTAATTGTCTCATTGAGTATTTATTTTTGGTTAATTTGCTTACTCAGAGATCCCTGAGGAGGAGGAATTCCTTGAGGCAGTTACCAGTGCCATGCGATCCCTCTTACAGATCATAGCCTATATGAAAATCCCACAGGTAAGACAGCTGACTCAAGCAGGGGAGGGTTCCCCCTGAAGTACATTTTACCTAGCCTTACTGTCAACTGTCTGTCAGTTTATACAATACCACAGCACTATCCCGATGTGTCTGTCTTGGATGACTCATTGTTTATGTTTGTGTGTGTGTTGCCAGTGTATGACCCCCCAGCAGCTGATGAGCCTGAGCGAGGCAGCGACCCGCTGTGGTGTGGTCAGTGTGAGGGTGAACGCCCTGGCCATCCTAGGCATCACAGGAAGCACACTGGCTAAAGAGAAGGGGACAGCTGAAACTCTGCAGGTGCTTTATTATTGTAATCCCTCATGTGTTTTAGATAGCTAAGGATTACTTCAGAAGGAACTGTTTTTGTTCCTCTTTTTTTTCAATGGTTTAACCCATCTTGGCTTTGTGACCATGATGTGATAACACTGCAATATCTTTTTTTTATAGATGATTGGCAATGCCTTACTCCAAGTTGCCACAAAGGATGCCAACCTTGTGGTTTGTGGAGAGGCCCTGGATGCTCTGTTTGATGTTTTTGCGGATGGAGACGAGGCAGAGAGAGCAGCTAAAAACATCAACTTACTGTCTGCACTGAAGGCACTTCAACCCGTCTTCAAGGCTAAGGTAATAGAGCTGCAGCCCATCACTAGGAACAGTTTTTATGCATTCTTTATGCAAATCGTGTTGTCATCTGTTTAATTGCTGTTTCCTGTCCTCTATTATATGTCGTCTGTGTGCAGATTCGTAAAGAGGGGAAGGGAAAGTACAGCCCTGAGCAGCTGTGTGTGCTGGACAACATCAAAGTCAACCTAAGAAGGTTTATTGGCTACCTGGAGACTGTGGTGAAAAAATAACAGCAGCCTGACACTACTACACCATCTGACTGGCTGACATGAAATGAAATGACTCAGAATATACTGTACAATGGACCCAGAGTTGCCCATAGAGCCTTGGGACAGAACAGAACAGAGGGAATGGCGTTGAGGGGAATTCCCTAATCGAGTTTAAAATCAGTTTGTTTCGGAGTGAACTATCCCTTTAACATCTATATAACTGATTTTCATGTTGGTTTTCTTTTCTTTTTGTTTTAATGTTCTGACTGAAATGCATAACTATTTTCCTTGGTAAGTGAGTGTTTACATAGTTTTGTGTACAAAAAGACAAAAAAAGATGTGCGCTATTGTAGATGAATTTGTTGCAATACACAGGGACACATTATTAAACTTTATGTATAAAAGTATATTTCAAAGTGCTGTATTTTAAAGAAATTGACAGAAAATATTATGGTTTACTTTACACATCTTTATCATCCAACTCTCACGTCACACACGCAATATCATACTGTAGCCCTCCATGTTAGGAATGACCAGTTGTAGTATTCATGTGCTTCTCACCCAAGAATCCGCTAACTGACCCCATGTACAGGCCCAGTGTTTCCTGACCTCTGGTTTGCTATGGCTCGACTGCCTGTAGGCATTTGCCATTGCCAATGTATGACAAGGCCATCTCTCATGTGAGATGTCATGAATAAAACAGAACTCACCCTCCATTTACAAGTTGATTTAGTTAACATGATTATTTGGATTGCTGAAAGTAAATTGATTAAATTGTTTTGATATTGGGGAGGATATAATAATTTTATTTTACGTGCTTTTCACGACACCCAAAGTCACTTTATATACAAGAAAATCTGCAAGATGAAAAGCAATAAAATCACATAAATAAGTATAGAAAAGTACACTAAACATGATGACAGACTAACCATGGAGAACACTAAACATAAGGACAGACTAGCCATGGAGAACACTAAACATAAGGACAGACTAGCCATGGAGAACACTAAACATAAGGACAGACTAGCCATGGAGAACACTAAACATAAGGACAGACTAGCCATGGAGAACACTAAACATAAGGACAGACTAGCCATGGAGAACACTAAACATAAGGACAGACTAGCCATGGAGAACACTAAACATGATGACAGACCAACCATGGAGAACACTAAACATAAGGACAGACTAGCCATGGAGAACACTAAACATGATGACAGACCAGCCATGGAGAACACTAAACATAAGGACAGACTAGCCATGGAGAACACTAAACATGATGACAGACTAGCCATGGAGAACACTAAACATAAGGACAGACTAACCATGGAGAACACTAAACATAAGGACAGACTAACCATGGAGAACACTAAACATGATGACAGACTAGCCATGGAGAACACTAAACATAAGGACAGACTAGCCATGGAGAACACTAAGCATAAGGACAGACTAGCCATGGAGAACACTAAACATAAGGACAGACTAGCCATGGAGAACACTAAACATAAGGACAGACTAGCCATGGAGAACACTAAGCATAAGGACAGACTAGCCATGGAGAACACTAAACATAAGGACAGACTAGCCATGGAGAACACTAAACATAAGGACAGACTAGCCATGGAGAACACTAAACATAAGGACAGACTAGCCATGGAGAACACTAAACATAAGGACAGACTAGCCATGGAGAACACTAAACATAAGGACAGACTAGCCATGGAGAACACTAAACATAAGGACAGACTAGCCATGGAGAACACTAAACATAAGGACAGACTAGCCATGGAGAACACTAAACATAAGGACAGACTAGCCATGGAGAACACTAAACATAAGGACAGACTAGCCATGGAGAACACTAAACATAAGGACAGACTAGCCATGGAGAACACTAAACATAAGGACAGACTAGCCATGGAGAACACTAAACATAAGGACAGACTAGCCATGGAGAACACTAAACATAAGGACAGACTAGCCATGGAGAACACTAAACATGATGACAGACCAACCATGGAGAACACTAAACATAAGGACAGACTAGCCATGGAGAACACTAAACATGATGACAGACTAGCCATGGAGAACACTAAACATAAGGACAGACTAGCCATGGAGAACACTAAACATGATGACAGACTAGCCATGGAGAACACTAAACATAAGGACAGACTAGCCATGGAGAACACTAAACATAAGGACAGACTAGCCATGGAGAACACTAAACATAAGGACAGACTAGCCATGGAGAACACTAAACATAAGGACAGACTAGCCATGGAGAACACTAAACATGATGACAGACTAACCATGGAGAACACTAAACATAAGGACAGACTAGCCATGGAGAACAGTAAACATGATGACAGACTAGCCATGGAAAACACTAAACATACGGACAGACTAGCCATGGAGAACACTAAACATGATGACAGACTAGCCATGGAGAACACTAAACATAAGGACAGACTAGCCATGGAGAACACTAAACATGATGACAGACTAGCCATGGAGAACACTAAACATAAGGACAGACTAGCCATGGAGAACACTAAACATGATGACAGACTAGCCATGGAGAACACTAAACATAAGGACAGACTAGCCATGGAGAACACTAAACATAAGGACAGACTAGCCATGGAGAACACTAAACATAAGGACAGACTAGCCATGGAGAACACTAAACATAAGGACAGACTAACCATGGAGAACACTAAACATGATGACAGACTAGCCATGGAGAACACTAAACATAAGGACAGACTAGCCATGGAGAACACTAAACATAAGGACAGACTAGCCATGGAGAACACTAAACATAAGGACAGACTAGCCATGGAGAACACTAAACATAAGGACAGACCAACCATGGAGAACACTAAACATAAGGACAGACTAGCCATGGAGAACACTAAACATAAGGACAGACTAGCCATGGAGAACACTAAACATAAGGACAGACTAGCCATGGAGAACACTAAACATAAGGACAGACTAGCCATGGAGAACACTAAACATAAGGACAGACTAGCCATGGAGAACACTAAACATAAGGACAGACTAGCCATGGAGAACACTAAACATGATGACAGACTAGCCATGGAGAACACTAAACATAAGGACAGACTAGCCATGGAGAACACTAAACATAAGGACAGACTAGCCATGGAGAACACTAAACATAAGGACAGACTAGCCATGGAAAACACTAAACATAAGGACAGACTAACCATGGAGAACACTAAACATAAGGAGAGACTAGCCATGGAGAACACTAAACATAAGGACAGACTAACCATGGAGAACACTAAACATGATGACAGACTAGCCATGGAGAACACTAAACATAAGGACAGACTAGCCATGGAGAACACTAAACATAAGGACAGACGAACCATGGAGAACACTAAACATAAGGACAGACTAGCCATGGAGAACACTAAACATAAGGACAGACTAGCCATGGAGAACACTAAACATAAGGACAGACTAGCCATGGAGAACACTAAACATAAGGACAGACTAGCCATGGAGAACACTAAACATAAGGACAGACTAGCCATGGAGAACACTAAACATAAGGACAGACTAGCCATGGAGAACACTAAACATAAGGACAGACTAACCATGGAGAACACTAAACATAAGGACAGACTAGCCATGGAGAACACTAAACATAAGGACAGACTAGCCATGGAGAACACTAAACATGATGACAGACTAGCCATGGAGAACACTAAACATAAGGACAGACTAGCCATGGAGAACACTAAACATAAGGACAGACTAACCATGGAGAACACTAAACATAAGGACAGACTAGCCATGGAGAACACTAAACATAAGGACAGACTAGCCATGGAGAACACTAAACATGATGACAGACTAGCCATGGAGAACACTAAACATAAGGACAGACTAGCCATGGAGAACACTAAACATAAGGACAGACTAGCCATGGAGAACACTAAACATAAGGACAGACTAGCCATGGAGAACACTAAACATAAGGACAGACTAGCCATGGAGAACACTAAACATAAGGACAGACTAGCCATGGAGAACACTAAACATAAGGACAGACTAGCCATGGAGAACACTAAACATAAGGACAGACTAGCCATGGAGAACACTAAACATAAGGACAGACTAGCCATGGAGAACACTAAACATAAGGACAGACTAGCCATGGAGAACACTAAACATAAGGACAGACTAGCCATGGAGAACACTAAACATAAGGACAGACTAGCCATGGAGAACACTAAACATAAGGACAGACTAACCATGGAGAACACTAAACATAAGGACAGACTAGCCATGGAGAACACTAAACATAAGGACAGACTAGCCATGGAGAACACTAAACATAAGGACAGACTAGCCATGGAGAACACTAAACATAAGGACAGACTAGCCATGGAGAACACTAAACATAAGGACAGACTAGCCATGGAGAACACTAAACATAAGGACAGACTAGCCATGGAGAACACTAAACATAAGGACAGACTAGCCATGGAGAACACTAAACATGATGACAGACTAGCCATGGAGAACACTAAACATAAGGACAGACTAGCCATGGAGAACACTAAACATGATGACAGACTAGCCATGGAGAACACTAAACATAAGGACAGACTAGCCATGGAGAACACTAAACATGATGACAGACTAGCCATGGAGAACACTAAACATAAGGACAGACTAGCCATGGAGAACACTAAACATAAGGACAGACTAGCCATGGAGAACACTAAACATAAGGACAGACTAGCCATGGAGAACACTAAACATAAGGACAGACTAGCCATGGAGAACACTAAACATGATGACAGACTAGCCATGGAGAACACTAAACATAAGGACAGACTAGCCATGGAGAACACTAAACATAAGGACAGACTAGCCATGGAGAACACTAAACATGAGGACAGACTAGCCATGGAGAACACTAAACATAAGGACAGACTAGCCATGGAGAACACTAAACATAAGGACAGACTAGCCATGGAGAACACTAAACATAAGGACAGACTAGCATGGAGAACACTAAACATAAGGACAGACTAGCCATGGAGAACACTAAACATAAGGACAGACTAGCCATGGAGAACACTAAACATAAGGACAGACTAGCCATGGAGAACACTAAACATAAGGACAGACTAGCCATGGAGAACACTAAACATAAGGACAGACTAACCATGGAGAACACTAAACATAAGGACAGACTAGCCATGGAGAACACTAAACATGATGACAGACTAGCCATGGAGAACACTAAACATAAGGACAGACTAGCCATGGAGAACACTAAACATAAGGACAGACTAGACCATGGAGAACACTAAACATAAGGACAGACTAGCCATGGAGAACACTAAACATAAGGACAGACTAGCCATGGAGAACACTAAACATGATGACAGACTAGCCATGGAGAACACTAAACATAAGGACAGACTAGCCATGGAGAACACTAAACATAAGGACAGACTAGCCATGGAGAACACTAAACATAAGGACAGACTAGCCATGGAGAACACTAAACATAAGGACAGACTAGCCATGGAGAACACTAAACATAAGGACAGACTAGCCATGGAGAACACTAAACATAAGGACAGACTAGCCATGGAGAACACTAAACATAAGGACAGACTAGCCATGGAGAACACTAAACATAAGGACAGACTAGCCATGGAGAACACTAAACATAAGGACAGACTAGCCATGGAGAACACTAAACATAAGGACAGACTAACCATGGAGAACACTAAACATAAGGACAGACTAGCCATGGAGAACACTAAACATAAGGACAGACTAGCCATGGAGAACACTAAACATAAGGACAGACCAACCATGGAGAACACTAAACATAAGGACAGACTAGCCATGGAGAACACTAAACATAAGGACAGACTAGCCATGGAGTGTCATGAGCCCTCTCACTCCACCGGGTTACCACCTTAATGTGTTTCCACTATCTTCCACTCTGCTCATCTCTCTCTCTCTACTCAGCCTAACTAGCGCCACCTGTCCCTGCTCTGCTCGGCTCTAATTACTCTGCCAGCTGCGCTGCATTACCCACTAACCTCTCCCAGTATTTAAAGTCCTGTCTTTCAGCTCTCCTTTGTCAGATCGTCTGCAAAGCTCACACCCGGAACCTGTGTGCTCGCGCTCTGGCTCACCCTTGTTTTGTGACCCCGGACCTGCCTGATTCTTGGATACTCTTCTGCCCCAGGAAAACCAGACCTGCTTTCTGCCATTACGACTCCTGACTACTCTTCGACCCCCGGTAACTCTGACCAGCCTTCTGCCTTGCTACAACGTATTTGGATTTCCCTTGAACTGTACTTCTGCCTTGTTTCATCCGCCCGCTGTGTCTGTGTTTCCTCCCCCAGGACTTCTGGACCACCAACCACGGCGCCATCGGACGCACGCTGCCACTGGGGGGCACAGACCCAGCACATTGGACGGGATAACCCCTGGAGCCTTCACTCACTCCCTACTTCCCTTTACCCTTAAGTTTTAATAAACTTTCTGGTGTGACGCAATTGTGGTCCTCTTGTCGTCTGTCTGAACCGGTGACAGTGCGATCTGACCATTATGGACTCAGCGCACACTTCCCCCGACATGGAAACCGAAGAACCTGAGCAACCCACCGCCATGCTACGCCTGGAACACACTGAGAGAGAGCTTAGGCCGCATGAGCGGCGACATCACCTCTGCTTCAGGTCGGCCACCAACAGCATCAGCAGTTCCAGCAGCACCAGCAGCAGTCCCAGCAGCAGCAACAACAACTCGCCAGGATCATCCAACTCCTCACCAACCTTACCCCAGCCAGTCTGCCCACCAGCCCTGCCTCCGAGTTACCTGCCCCGGTCATTGCAGCCGCTGCCCCGGAACCCAAGATTGGAAACCCCGAGCGGTTCAACGGCGATTCTACCCAGGTCCGGCCATTCCTGACTAGCTGCCGACTTCAGTTCTCCTTGCAGCCAAGGACCTTCGCCACGGAGGGGGCTAGGGTCGGGTATGCCATCACTCACCTGACGGGCCGAGCTCGACTCTGGGGAACAGCAGAGTTCGAACGGTCAAACCCCCGCATGTGCAACCTTCGACCTGTTTGCTGAGGAGATGCTGAAGGTGTTTGACCTGGATTCACCAACCGCAGAGGCGTCTCGTGAACTGTTCAGTATTCGACAAGGCAGACGTACAGTCGCAGACCATTCCATCGACTCCGAACCCTGGCAAGACGAAGTTCTTGGAACACACCATCGTTGGTGGACGCGTTCTTCCATAGCTTGGCTGACTATATCAAGGACGCAGTTGGTCTCCCATGAACTGCCTTCCACTCTTGATGAAGCCATCGCACTGACTGTCCGGATCGACAGAAGGATACAGACCCCGTCGTCGTGAGAGGGGGCGCCAAGGTCCACCAACTACCGGCATTCGGAGAGATCCGACTGGGCTCCTGTCAGCTACTGCCACTCACCCAAGTCAGCTTGATCAGTCTGAGCCTATGGAGATTGGGGAGCCTCTCTCACTCCTGCAGAGCGCCAGCGCCGCTTCACCTCAAACCTCTGCCTCTATTGTGGAGGTGATGGACATCGGTGGTAACCTGCCCTTTAAAAGCCGAAGCTCACCGGGCATAGGGGGAGTCGGTTGAGCTCAATGACCATCCAGTCCTCCGACCGCAAAACCCCTTGCTGCAAGTTCACCTCCGCCTCTCTGACTCAACTCACACCCTGGCTGCTCTGGTGGATTCTGGCGCCCAAGCCAACATAATGGACACTCAAGCTGGCACGCCAACTGGGACTGGAGAACCTCCGTTTGGACACCTCCTATTCCTGCCCGGGCACTGGACGGACACACTCGGATCGGTCACCATGTCACGGCCCGGTCTTGATGGGTCTGTCCGGGAACCCATCAAGAAACTATCCAGTTTCACCTGCTCCCTCTCCAGGCCAACCCCTCATCCTGGGTTACCCATGGCTCCGCGGGCACAACCCTCAGCTCGACTGGGTGACCGGGTGATCAGGGAGTGGGGAGAGGACTGCCACCGAACCTGCCTGCTTGCTGCCGCACTACCGCCCTCGGCCAGTACCTACTAACTCCGCTCCTGACCTCTCCCATGTCCCAGAATGCTACCATGGTCTCAGAGAAGTGTTTAACAAAGCAAGAGCCACATCTCTGCCCCCTCACCGACCGCAAACTGTGCCATCGACCTCCTCCCTGGAACAGCCCCTCCAAGGGGGCCGTCTTTATTCGTTGTCTGCTCCTGAAAGAAGGTCCATGGAGGACTACATCAATGACTCTCTGTCCACAGGATTGATCCGTTCATCTTCATCTCCGGCTGGTGCTGGCTTCTTCTTTGTGGGGGAAGAGGGACGGATCTCTTCGCCCCCGCATCGACTACAGGGGACTCAACGACATCACAGTGAAAACCTTACCCTCTCCCTCTGCTCACCTCTGCTTTTGAGTTGCTCCAGGGAGCCACTGTTTTTACCAAGTTGGATCTCAGAAACGCTTACCACCTAGTGCGGATCCGGGAGGGAGATGAATGGAAGACCGCATTCAATACACCAACAGGCCACTACGAGTATCTGGTTATGCCTTTTGGCCTCACCAATGCTCCTGCTGTGTTCCAGGCTCTAGTGAATGATGTACATGCGGGACATGTTAAACAAGTTTGTCTTCGTTTACCTGGATGACATCTTAATCTACTCCAGAAACCTGTCTGAACACACCCGCCATGTCCAGCAAGTCCTTCATCGTCTTCTGGAGAATTCCCTCTACGCCAAGGCAGAGAAATGTGAGTTTCACGTCAAGACAGTGGCCTTCCTGGGGTACATAGTGGCAGAGGGAAGTATCCAAATGGATCCTGCCAAAGTATCAGCAGTCACTTCATGGCTAGTTCCGGGAGAACAGAAAGAAGCTGCAACAGTTTCTGGGGTTTGCTAACTTCTATAGAAAGTTTATCCGGAACTACAGTACCGTTGCTGCCCCTCTCACTGCTCTAACCAGCACCAAGCAACCCTTCACCTGGACCCCAGCAGCCGACAAGGCCTTCAGTACCCTCAAGTAAGGTTCACCTCCGCTCCCATCCTCCAGATGCCTGACGTGGACCGGCAATTCATTGTGGAGGTGGACGCCGGATGTGGGAGTTGGTGCTGTGATTTCTCAGTGGGCTCGCGGAGGATAGGAAGCTCCATCCCTGTGCCTTTTCTCACGTCGGTTGTCCCCTCTGAGTGCAATTACGACATAGGGAACCGAGAGCTGCTGGCTGTGAAGCTTGCCTTGGAGGAGTGGCGTCACTGGCTGGAGGGGTCCACCATTCCATTTCTCGTTTGGACCGATCATAAGAACTTGGAGTACATCCGCACGGCCAAACGGTTGAACTCCAGGCAGTCCCGCTGGGCCCTGTTCTTTACCAGGTTTAATTTCACTCTGTCATACCGGCCTGGATCACGCAACACCAAGCCAGACGCCCTCTCCGCACAATTCCAGAAGGATGACAACCCTCCAAGGATCCTGTGTCGATTCTGCCAAGTCCCTGCATCGTGGAAGCAGCTCTGACCTGGGCTGTTGAGGAACAGGTGCTGGGAAGCTCTCCGTAACCAGCGGTCCCAGCACCTGCCCAGCTGACCGCCTTTTTGTCCCCGAAAACCTAAGGTCCCAGGTCGTTCAGTGGGGACATGACTCCTGCCCTAGCTTGTCACCCTGGCTCCACCCGCACTTACAACCTGCTCGCCCAGAGGTTCTGGTGGCCCGCTCTGAGAAAGGATGTACGGGAACGTCCAAGCCTGCCCCATCTGCAACCAACACAAGTCGTCCTGCCAGCCCCCAGCCGGATTGCTGCAGCCCCTGCCTGTGCCCAGACGTCCCTGGTCTCACATCGCCCTTGACTTTGTCACGGGGCTGCCCCCTTCAAGGGGCAAGACCGTCATTCTCACCATAGTTGACCGATTCAGCAAGATGGCACACCCATTCCCCTCCCCAAGCTCCCAACCGCCAAGGAGACCGCCCAGGTGGTCCTGGAACACGTCTTCCGGATCCACGGACTGCCAAAGGAGGTAGTTTCTGACCGTAGTCCACAATTCTCCTCCGCTTTTGGAAGGAGTTCTGTCACCTGCTGGGAGCCACAGTCAGTCTGACTTCCGGATTCCATCCCCAATCCAATGGGCAGTCAGAGCGGCAAATCAGGAGCTCGAGAAGGCACTGCGATGCATGACTTCACGCAACCCCCACTCCTGGTCGCAGCAATTGACATGGGTGGAGTACGCACACAATTCTCTGACCTGCTCTGCCATCGGTATGTCCCCTTTCCAATGTGTTTATGGATACCAGCCTCCCTCTATTTGCCAGTCAGGAAGGGGGAGGTTACTTGCCCATCTGCACTTGCGTTTGCCGGGCCGATGTCGCCGCACCTGGTCACAGGCCCGAGCCACACTTCTCAGATCCGTTGCCAGCTACACTACCAGGGCCAACCGCGGAGAATCCCTGCTCCCACCTACCATGTTGGTCAAAGGGTGTGGTTGTCGCCAAGGAACCTGCCACTCAGGGTGGAGTCGCAGAAGTTGGCACCTCGGTTCATTGGCCCATTCCCTATCATAAGAGTGATTAGCCCAACTGCTGTCCGGCTCCAACTGCCTAATTCCATGAGGGTGCACCCCACTTTCCATGTGTCTAAGATTAAGCCCATTCATGAGAGTCCGCTGGTCCCTGCTGCGCCTTGTCCTCCTCCTCCACAGCTCCGATGGTGGTCTGGTTTACACTGCCCGCGCCTGCTTCGGTCCAGACGGAGGGGTAGGGGTCCCCAGTACCTCATTGACTGGGAGGGCTATGGACCTGAGGAAAGGACCTGGGTGCCAGCTAGTCGGATTGTGGATAGGACTCTCATCACCGCCTTCCACCAACGGCATCCTGATCAACCTGCAATCGTAGGGGGGCACAGAGGGATCCTAACCGTCCTGCCCGCCGGCTTCCTGTCCTGTGCCTGATCCTGTCTCGGGACCTGTCCCATCTCCCGACCACGGCCTCCGGCTTCCTCCGAGGATGAGGGCGTTCGCTGACCGTTCGGAGGAGTTCCAGCCCTCCTCCGGCTCCTCCTCCCGCCCGGCGTGGTGTTGCTCTTGGGACTTCTGGGGCCGTCCCCTTGGGGGTTCTGTCATGAGCCCTCTCACTCCACCGGGTTACCACCTTAATGTGTTTCCACTATCTTCCCACTCTGCTCACTCTCTCTCTCTCTACTCAGCCTAACTAGCGCCACCTGTCCCTGCTCTGCTCGGCTCTAATTACTTGCCAGCTGCGCTGCATTACCCACTAACCTCTCCCAGTATTTAAAGTCCTGTCTTTCAGCCTCCTTTGTCAGATCGTCTGCAAAGCTCACACCCGAACCTGTGTGCTCGCGCTTGGCTCACCCTTGTTTTGTGACCCCGGACCTGCCTGATTCTTGGATACTCTTCTGCCCCAGGAAAACCAGACCTGCTTTCTGCCATTACGACTCCTGACTACTCTTCGACCCCCGGTAACTCTGACCAGCCTTCTGCCTTGCTACAACGTATTTGGATTTCCCTTGAACTGTACTTCTGCCTTGTTTCATCCGCCCCGCGTGTCTGTGTTTCCTCCCAGGACTTCTGGACCACCAACCACCGGCGTCATCGGACGCATCGCTGCCACTGGGGGGCACAGACCCAGCACATTGGACGGGATAACCCTGGAGCCTTCACTCACTCCCTACTTCCCTTTACCCTTAAGTTTTAATAAACTTTCTGGTGTGACGCAATTGTGGTCCTCTTGTCGTCTGTCTGAACCGTGACATGGAGAACACTAAACATAAGGACAGACTAGCCGTGGAGAACACTAAACATAAGGACAGACTAGCCATGGAGAACACTAAACATGAGAACACTAAACATAAGGACAGACTAACCATGGAGAACACTAAACATGATGACAGACTAGCCATGGAGAACACTAAACATAAGGACAGACTAGCCATGGAGAACACTAAACATAAGGACAGACTAGCCATGGAGAACACTAAACATAAGGACAGACTAGCCATGGAGAACACTAAACATAAGGACAGACTAGCCATGGAGAACACTAAACATAAGGACAGACTAGCCATGGAGAACACTAAACATAAGGACAGACTAGCCATGGAGAACACTAAACATAAGGACAGACTAGCCATGGAGAACACTAAACATAAGGACAGACTAGCCATGGAGAACACTAAACATAAGGACAGACTAGCCATGGAGAACACTAAACATAAGGACAGACTAGCCATGGAGAACACTAAACATAAGGACAGACTAGCCATGGAGAACACTAAACATAAGGACAGACTAGCCATGGAGAACACTAAACATAAGGACAGACTAGCCATGGAGAACACTAAACATAAGGACAGACTAGCCATGGAGAACACTAAACATAAGGACAGACTAGCCATGGAGAACACTAAACATAAGGACAGACTAGCCATGGAGAACACTAAACATAAGGACAGACTAGCCATGGAGAACACTAAACATAAGGACAGACTAGCCATGGAGAACACTAAACATAAGGACAGACTAGCCATGGAGAACACTAAACATGATGACAGACTAGCCATGGAGAACACTAAACATAAGGACAGACTAGCCATGGAGAACACTAAACATAAGGACAGACTAGCCATGGAGAACACTAAACATAAGGACAGACTAGCCATGGAGAACACTAAACATAAGGACAGACTAGCCATGGAGAACACTAAACATAAGGACAGACTAGCCATGGAGAACACTAAACATAAGGACAGACTAGCCATGGAGAACACTAAACATAAGGACAGACTAGCCATGGAGAACACTAAACATAAGGACAGACTAGCCATGGAGAACACTAAACATAAGGACAGACTAGCCATGGAGAACACTAAACATAAGGACAGACTAGCCATGGAGAACACTAAACATAAGGACAGACTAGCCATGGAGAACACTAAACATAAGGACAGACTAGCCATGGAGAACACTAAACATAAGGACAGACTAGCCATGGAGAACACTAAACATAAGGACAGACTAGCCATGGAGAACACTAAACATAAGGACAGACTAGCCATGGAGAACACTAAACATAAGGACAGACTAGCCATGGAGAACACTAAACATGAGGACAGACTAGCCATGGAGAACACTAAACATAAGGACAGACTAGCCATGGAGAACACTAAACATAAGGACAGACTAGCCATGGAGAACACTAAACATAAGGACAGACTAGCCATGGAGAACACTAAACATAAGGACAGACTAGCCATGGAGAACACTAAACATAAGGACAGACTAGCCATGGAGAACACTAAACATAAGGACAGACTAGCCATGGAGAACACTAAACATAAGGACAGACTAGCCATGGAGAACACTAAACATAAGGACAGACTAGCCATGGAGAACACTAAACATAAGGACAGACTAGCCATGGAGAACACTAAACATAAGGACAGACTAGCCATGGAGAACACTAAACATAAGGACAGACTAGCCATGGAGAACACTAAACATAATGACAGACTAGCCATGGAGAACACTAAACATAAGGACAGACTAGCCATGGAGAACACTAAACATAAGGACAGACTAGCCATGGAGAACACTAAACATAAGGACAGACTAGCCATGGAGAACACTAAACATAAGGACAGACTAGCCATGGAGAACACTAAACATAAGGACAGACTAGCCATGGAGAACACTAAACATAAGGACAGACTAGCCATGGAGAACACTAAACATAAGGACAGACTAGCCATGGAGAACACTAAACATAAGGACAGACTAGCCATGGAGAACACTAAACATAAGGACAGACTAGCCATGGAGAACACTAAACATAAGGACAGACTAGCCATGGAGAACACTAAACATAAGGACAGACTAGCCATGGAGAACACTAAACATAAGGACAGACTAGCCATGGAGAACACTAAACATAAGGACAGACTAGCCATGGAGAACACTAAACATAAGGACAGACTAGCCATGGAGAACACTAAACATAAGGACAGACTAGCCATGGAGAACACTAAACATAAGGACAGACTAGCCATGGAGAACACTAAACATAAGGACAGACTAGCCATGGAGAACACTAAACATAAGGACAGACTAGCCATGGAGAACACTAAACATAAGGACAGACTAGCCATGGAGAACACTAAACATAATGACAGACTAGCCATGGAGAACACTAAACATAAGGACAGACTAGCCATGGAGAACACTAAACATAAGGACAGACTAGCCATGGAGAACACTAAACATAAGGACAGACTAGCCATGGAGAACACTAAACATAAGGACAGACTAGCCATGGAGAACACTAAACATAAGGACAGACTAGCCATGGAGAACACTAAACATAAGGACAGACTAGCCATGGAGAACACTAAACATAATGACAGACTAGCCATGGAGAACACTAAACATAAGGACAGACTAGCCATGGAGAACACTAAACATAAGGACAGACTAGCCATGGAGAACACTAAACATAAGGACAGACTAGCCATGGAGAACACTAAACATAAGGACAGACTAGCCATGGAGAACACTAAACATGAGGACAGACTAGCCATGGAGAACACTAAACATAAGGACAGACTAGCCATGGAGAACACTAAACATAAGGACAGACTAGCCATGGAGAACACTAAACATAAGGACAGACTAGCCATGGAGAACACTAAACATAAGGACAGACTAGCCATGGAGAACACTAAACATAAGGACAGACTAGCCATGGAGAACACTAAACATAAGGACAGACTAGCCATGGAGAACACTAAACATAAGGACAGACTAGCCATGGAGAACACTAAACATAAGGACAGACTAGCCATGGAGAACACTAAACATAAGGACAGACTAGCCATGGAGAACACTAAACATAAGGACAGACTAGCCATGGAGAACACTAAACATAAGGACAGACTAGCCATGGAGAACACTAAACATAAGGACAGACTAGCCATGGAGAACACTAAACATAAGGACAGACTAGCCATGGAGAACACTAAACATAAGGACAGACTAGCCATGGAGAACACTAAACATAAGGACAGACTAGCCATGGAGAACACTAAACATAAGGACAGACTAGCCATGGAGAACACTAAACATAAGGACAGACTAGCCATGGAGAACACTAAACATAAGGACAGACTAGCCATGGAGAACACTAAACATAAGGACAGACTAGCCATGGAGAACACTAAACATAAGGACAGACTAGCCATGGAGAACACTAAACATAAGGACAGACTAGCCATGGAGAACACTAAACATGAGGACAGACTAGCCATGGAGAACACTAAACATAAGGACAGACTAGCCATGGAGAACACTAAACATGAGGACAGACTAGCCATGGAGAACACTAAACATAAGGACAGACTAGCCATGGAGAACACTAAACATAAGGACAGACTAGCCATGGAGAACACTAAACATAAGGACAGACTAGCCATGGAGAACACTAAACATAAGGACAGACTAGCCATGGAGAACACTAAACATAAGGACAGACTAGCCATGGAGAACACTAAACATAAGGACAGACTAGCCATGGAGAACACTAAACATAAGGACAGACTAGCCATGGAGAACACTAAACATAAGGACAGACTAGCCATGGAGAACACTAAACATAAGGACAGACTAGCCATGGAGAACACTAAACATAAGGACAGACTAGCCATGGAGAACACTAAACATAAGGACAGACTAGCCATGGAGAACACTAAACATAAGGACAGACTAGCCATGGAGAACACTAAACATAAGGACAGACTAGCCATGGAGAACACTAAACATAAGGACAGACTAGCCATGGAGAACACTAAACATAAGGACAGACTAGCCATGGAGAACACTAAACATAATGACAGACTAGCCATGGAGAACACTAAACATAAGGACAGACTAGCCATGGAGAACACTAAACATAAGGACAGACTAGCCATGGAGAACACTAAACATAAGGACAGACTAGCCATGGAGAACACTAAACATAAGGACAGACTAGCCATGGAGAACACTAAACATAAGGACAGACTAGCCATGGAGAACACTAAACATAAGGACAGACTAGCCATGGAGAACACTAAACATAAGGACAGACTAGCCATGGAGAACACTAAACATAAGGACAGACTAGCCATGGAGAACACTAAACATAAGGACAGACTAGCCATGGAGAACACTAAACATAAGGACAGACTAGCCATGGAGAACACTAAACATAAGGACAGACTAGCCATGGAGAACACTAAACATAAGGACAGACTAGCCATGGAGAACACTAAACATAAGGACAGACTAGCCATGGAGAACACTAAACATAAGGACAGACTAGCCATGGAGAACACTAAACATAAGGACAGACTAGCCATGGAGAACACTAAACATAAGGACAGACTAGCCATGGAGAACACTAAACATAAGGACAGACTAGCCATGGAGAACACTAAACATAAGGACAGACTAGCCATGGAGAACACTAAACATGATGACAGACTAGCCATGGAGAACACTAAACATAAGGACAGACTAGCCATGGAGAACACTAAACATAAGGACAGACTAGCCATGGAGAACACTAAACATAAGGACAGACTAGCCATGGAGAACACTAAACATAAGGACAGACTAGCCATGGAGAACACTAAACATAAGGACAGACTAGCCATGGAGAACACTAAACATAAGGACAGACTAGCCATGGAGAACACTAAACATAAGGACAGACTAGCCATGGAGAACACTAAACATAAGGACAGACTAGCCATGGAGAACACTAAACATAAGGACAGACTAGCCATGGAGAACACTAAACATAAGGACAGACTAGCCATGGAGAACACTAAACATAAGGACAGACTAGCCATGGAGAACACTAAACATAAGGACAGACTAACCATGGAGAACACTAAACATAAGGACAGACTAGCCATGGAGAACACTAAACATAAGGACAGACTAGCCATGGAGAACACTAAACATAAGGACAGACTAGCCATGGAGAACACTAAACATAAGGACAGACTAGCCATGGAGAACACTAAACATAAGGACAGACTAGCCATGGAGAACACTAAACATAAGGACAGACTAGCCATGGAGAACACTAAACATAATGACAGACTAGCCATGGAGAACACTAAACATAAGGACAGACTAGCCATGGAGAACACTAAACATAAGGACAGACTAGCCATGGAGAACACTAAACATAAGGACAGACTAGCCATGGAGAACACTAAACATAAGGACAGACTAGCCATGGAGAACACTAAACATAAGGACAGACTAGCCATGGAGAACACTAAACATAAGGACAGACTAGCCATGGAGAACACTAAACATAAGGACAGACTAGCCATGGAGAACACTAAACATAAGGACAGACTAGCCATGGAGAACACTAAACATAAGGACAGACTAGCCATGGAGAACACTAAACATAAGGACAGACTAGCCATGGAGAACACTAAACATAAGGACAGACTAGCCATGGAGAACACTAAACATAAGGACAGACTAGCCATGGAGAACACTAAACATAAGGACAGACTAGCCATGGAGAACACTAAACATAAGGACAGACTAGCCATGGAGAACACTAAACATAAGGACAGACTAGCCATGGAGAACACTAAACATAAGGACAGACTAGCCATGGAGAACACTAAACATAAGGACAGACTAGCCATGGAGAACACTAAACATGAGGACAGACTAGCCATGGAGAACACTAAACATAAGGACAGACTAGCCATGGAGAACACTAAACATAAGGACAGACTAGCCATGGAGAACACTAAACATAAGGACAGACTAGCCATGGAGAACACTAAACATAAGGACAGACTAGCCATGGAGAACACTAAACATAAGGACAGACTAGCCATGGAGAACACTAAACATAAGGACAGACTAACCATGGAGAACACTAAACATAATGACAGACTAGCCATGGAGAACACTAAACATAAGGACAGACTAGCCATGGAGAACACTAAACATAAGGACAGACTAACCATGGAGAACACTAAACATAAGGACAGACTAGCCATGGAGAACACTAAACATAAGGACAGACTAGCCATGGAGAACACTAAACATAAGGACAGACTAGCCATGGAGAACACTAAACATAAGGACAGACTAGCCATGGAGAACACTAAACATAAGGACAGACTAGCCATGGAGAACACTAAACATAAGGACAGACTAGCCATGGAGAACACTAAACATAAGGACAGACTAGCCATGGAGAACACTAAACATAAGGACAGACTAGCCATGGAGAACACTAAACATGGACAATAGCCATGGCACTCTAGGACAGACTAGCCATGGAGAACGACTAAACATAGGCAGACTAGCGTGAGGCATGGACAGCACTACATGAGATACTAGCGATGAAGACAGGCACTAAAACATAAACATGATTGAAAAATTGAGAACACTAAACATGAGGACAGACTAGCCATGGAGAACACTAAACATAAGGACAGACTAGCCATGGAGAACACTAAACATAAGGACAGACTAG